>NW_006159736.1:4296370-4301441 GCF_000334495.1 Tupaia belangeri chinensis | reverse complement strand
AAAGAGAGAGTTAGAAAGCAATCCCCTGGAGGGTAAGGGGTGGCCACACTGCAATCCCTTCTCCTCCACTCTCAACGTGAGATTTTCAGCACTCACGCACATGTGTCCAGAGTGCTTTTCAGGCCCCAAGACTGCGACTGAAACCACACAGCTGGCCATGTGGGTCCAGCTGTCTTAAACACCATGCCACTGGCTGGCCTGATTTTTGTTACTTAATTCACTCTGTCTTTGGCACTTTGTTATGGAAACTCTAGCAAACTTGGGAACCATTGCCATATAGATAGTATTCAAGGATATTAAACTAGGTAGAAGCATAAAAAGAATAACTGCAAATAAAGAGTAGAAGGGTTGCAAAATACAAACACTAGCAAATTCTACTTTGAGAGGTTGAAGATGAGAGAGAGTCTCAATGACAAGGAAACAAACCAAACACTGAGAAAGAGAGATTAATCAGGGAGTTAGAGAATGATATGCTGGAAAAGAAGCCAAGAAATTGATTCCCACGCCAAGGAGGAATTAATTGTTCAAATATTCTTTAAGTTTCAACAGGTTGAGGGCTGAATATAATTCTCCATTGCGTTTGAAGCCTTAGAGATCATTGGTGACATCAGTGAGTGCACTTAGGATGCTATGGCAAATGTCTGATTGGAACAAGTTTAATAAAAAATGGGAGATGAAAACTGGAGAACAGTTTTTTTTTGTTTTGTTCTGTGCCTTGAATGGAAGAAATCACATTGAATCCGCTATTGGATCTCCTTGTTGAATAAATAAATGATTAAATCCGTTTTCCAAGTCTGCAAAGCTAAAATACAAAACCTTCTTGGAATTGATTCCCTAAATTAACTTGAGAAGTCCCCCATTATCCTTCAAAAATCTCTTAAAATGTTAGTTGTGATATTCTTTTATAGAGAGATTTATGTGTAAAACAACAACCTATCAATAATGTAATCTAAGAACATGCTTGTAAAATTTTACATGCCATAAAACGGTAATAACTTCTTCAGAGAGCTATTGAGCTATTTACTTTTTTCATTTGATACCATAATGGATTTCCTCACAACACAAGAAATTACTTTAAATAATTTCAACTGGGAATTGTTTGTAAATTAAATGTACTGTAAAACTTACTTAATATATCTGTTTCCATCAAGACATAAAGACACAAGAATGCATTCATTATCAATGGCATATAAATTTTTTCTTTCTCTTTTCTTCTTCTTTTCTTTTTCTTTCTTTCTTTTTCTTTCTTTCTTTCTTTCTTTCTTTCTTTCTTTCTTTCTTTCTTTCTTTCTTTCTTTCTTTCTTTCTTTCTTTCTTTCTTTTTTTTTTTTTTGTCTGATGGGAAAGAGGAAGCAACCTCCAAGGGGAATGGCCATGTGATGATTCCTTCTCCTCTGATTCTCCCTCTTTTCAGGATTTTGGGCATGCACACACACAAGCTGGTGTATTTCTCAAGCTCCCAGGTCTAGAACTCAAATGTGCTGTCACCCAGGTGGGATCCAGCAGCTTTAATCACAATGCCACCATCTGGACCAGTACACAAAATTCTTCAGTTACCCAGTTGATTTAGCTGTATGTTAGGTTGTAATAGTTATTTACGACATTCGAATACCGATCTGAATAGTGAAAAACGGTGAAATTGTTAATGTAATTTTCAGCTGATAAAGAGAGGCTGCTTCTTGAGTTTTGTTTTGTTTTGCTTTGTTTTTCTTAGGGGCTCTAATTAGCTCAAAAGATGGATACAAACTGAGGACTTAGCTAATATTTAAGGGAGGAGTGGGGCTATGTGGTTACCCACTTATCTTTAAGTTTATTCACTCATTAAACATGTTTACTAGGTGACATTTTTTGACTCTACATTATAGACAAATAGATGAACCAAATAGGCATGGCCTCTGCCCCTGTGCTTATAATCTAGTGGAAGAAGCAATTAATAAGCAAACAAGAAAACATATCATTAAATTTTGTGTAAAGTTCTACTGTGGTAGTACTGTTAGAAATATGGCTTTGAAGGTCAAACAATAAAAATGCCATTGCTACTAAGGAAATATTTTTTGAAATAAAGTCTGTAAAGAAAAGGCTATAGTGGCCTATAGAATGTAAAGAATACTTTAGACAGAATAGCTCATAAAAACCATAGATGAGAATTAATCTGAGATTTGAATAAAAGGAAGCCCTCTAAGCAAAAAGTAAAAGACCTTTCTCGGCCTTGTAGGATTTTGTGCTAAGGGCACATCTAAGGTTTTTAAGAAAAGGAAAAGGAATATTTTAGAAAGGTCACTCTGCTTTCTGTGCAGAAAATGAATCAGAGAAGTGTAGTTAAGGAGACTGGAAAGCTCCAGAAATATCCTATGGAAAAAAAATGATTGTGTGGTAGAAATGGTAGTAGCAGTAAATAGTGGATAGAAGCATTTTTGAAGGTAGAATTGAAAGGACTCACTGATAAATTAGGTATGGGGGAGTGTGGGAGCAAGATTACATTAGGAATTGCAAAATCTTCCACGGAAGAATCCCATATTTTGTGTGCCTCCTCAGTTTATTGTTCTTCTGGAATCTGTCCAAGTAAATGAAAGCACATTTTATGATGTTGGTGGCTTAATTCTCCATTGTTACGTGTTCACATTCAAAACTCCTTGAAACCAGAGAATAGAATTCAGTGTATTACTGAGAAATAAGGATACGTTCTATTAGCCAAAAAGAAAAAAAAAAAATGGTTGTTGAATAGAAACTCTGTGAAAACACACACACCTTTAGAATACAACTGTTTTTTTTAAAAAAATATATTTTTCACTCATAAGAAAGAAAAATACTACCTAAACTTTAGCATTATATTATTCATTAATTATAGTTCCCCAAATGAAGACAGATTCCTTATAAATAGAATCATTACAAAAAAACTTCTTGAAACTCAGATATGCCTAACTACTATATTTTAAATATTTTTAAAGAACTATTATATTATCTTTATTTTTAAAATTTATTTTAATTTAATTTAATTTGACTAGAGAGGGACAGAATGAGGGAGTGAGTGCAAAAGAGAGAGCAATAGAGACGGAAAATGAGAAAGCAAACCACAAGGTCCAGAACTCAAACCCCGGTTGGTCATGTGGGAATCCAGTGTCCTCAACCACTATGCCACCTTCTGACCCCCTGTATTTTAAATATTATCAAAATCTTAGATGTATGGGGACCAGCAGATGATGTAACTAACAGTGATGTCGCTGGACGTCCATGTGGTCAACCGTGCGTGGTTCAAGCCCCAGACCTGGCAGCTTAAAATTCATGCCGGCCACCATGTGTGAGCATGCCCAAAATCTCAAGAGGAGAATGGAAGAGAGGGTATTGCAGCATGGCCATCCCCTCAAGGGAGGTGATTTCTTGCTTTCTGTCTCTCTGTTTCTCTCTCTAGTGAGCACACACACCTGATAACTATAATCTCTCTAAAAAACAAAACAAAACAAAACCTTAAATTATGCTATTACATTATGATGAGAAATAATATTCATTATCCACTTAAACTTAATGTTTGCTAGTTAACAGAGTTTATAGGTCAAACTTTATAGAGGGAAGGATTTAGCATTTTGTTTTTAATTTGCTATAAGACATGCTTGCTGGAGAGAGACAGACAGAAAGAGTGAGAAAGCACTCCACAAGGGGTATGGCCACACTGCAATCTCTTCTCTCCCATTCTACTCTTAGGATTTTGGACATGCACATGTACCATGTGCTGTGTTTTTTAAGCAGCTGGTCAAACCCACATTGCATGATCATGTGGGATCCTGCTGCCTTTACCACTATGCCACTGGGTGGTCCTAAGGTTTTACTTTTAGTAAAACTGTATTTTAACTTCTTTCTTTTGGTATTTTGTTTCTACCAAAAACAGAAAATACAAATTATTAATTTTCTCTTTTCTCTCTATTGTGAAATAAAATAAAAACAATCACCACCCTCTAAGGAAAGATTGTAGCAGAGGTAGAATAGATATAACTATTGTTGTTTTTTTAAGTTTTTTTTTTTTTGAGAGGTTTTTGTCACTATAGGGTGCATGTGCTCGCCAAACAGACAGAGAGAGACATTAGAGACGGAAAGCGAGAAATCACCCCCCAGGGGGGATGGTCACGCCGCAATCCCTTCTCCTCCATTCTCCTCTCGGGATCTTGGGCACGTACGCACACGCGCCCGACGTGAGTTTTAAGCCACCGGGTCTGGGACGCGAACCGCGGTCGACTACATGGGAGTCCAGCAACATAGCCATTACGCTAACTGCTGGTTCCCTTGTTTTTTTTTTTTCAGTTTTGTCATCAAATTGAACTTTTACCCAATGCAAAGAGAAATTGTCTCTCTGGAAATCTGGATATCATATGACTACTTTTTGGTTTGTTTTTAGGATTTTTTTTTTTTTAGTCATAGGCTATATGCGCTCACTGTAGAGGAGAGAGGCAGGCATAGAGGGAAAGTTAGAAATCACCTTTTGGGGGAATGGCCACGCCACAAGTCTGTCCTCTTGGTATTTTACACATGCATGCACACCTGCCCAGTGTGATTTCCAAGACACTGGATCTGGGACTTGAATTGTGGTTAGCCAGGGAGTCCAGCGCCTTAACCACTACGCCACCTACTGGGCCCCACATGACTACTATTAATTCAGACTTTCTATGACTTTTTACTTGCTATAACTCCATATTACATCTCTCCTTTTTAAATTTTAATTTTAATCTACTTTATTTAAATTAGTTTAAGATTTATTCTCAATTCATTCTCCAGAAACTTGAGTCATAATATGTAGCAGTTGAAGACACAAGAAATTTTAAAACTCTCAAGAAATAGTTTTTTTTATCTTAGAATGTCTGGTGCCCATTTTAAAATATCTGAAATAATTTGTAGAAGAACTAAAAAAAATCTAAACAAACAACTTTCTGATGAGAGAAATAAAGGTTTTTATAAAGACAGACATCATAATATAATGGTATTTTTTTCCTCACTATTTTTAATTTGGCTAGAAAAATTTTAAGAAAATTAGTAAAATTTACATATGTATTATATTATTTTATCATTATTTTATTATTATATT
>NW_006159736.1:4245090-4278332 GCF_000334495.1 Tupaia belangeri chinensis | reverse complement strand
ATAAATCACAACCAGTTTAGCTCAAGCACACTTTGCCTTTTCATGACCTTCTAAGAGAGGTCGTATATATAATATAGATATTACATATATATCCTGTTATTTATAATATAAATAATATTATAACACACACATATAAATGAGCATGGAAAAGCAGAGGATTTGGAGGAACAGATTAGATTTTGTTTTCTTTGAAACGTTTATAAAAGGCAGCTATAACTTTTGATGAGGCAGTAAAGGGTTGGTCAGAGGAGGGAACTGGAGGGAGAGGAGTGATAGTAGTCTTAAGTAGATGAAAGACAATCTGGGCATTTTATGTCAAACTTCTCTGAAGTTCTAAAGTTACATCCTCATACCTCATCATTACTTTAGAAGGTCATGAAAAGGCAAAGTGTGGTTGAATTAAATTGGCTGTGATTTTCAATAGGACTATATATATGATGTATATAATATCAAGCTGACAATAAATTGGAAGATCAGTTTCATGAAAAGATAGCTAAGAGAATTCATGTAAGTTATTGAAGGAGGTCAGGGTTTAGCCATTGCCCAAGCATACTATGCACCTAATTCCAAGTTCTACATGGTTCCCAAAACTCTTAGGTAAAAAGCTAGGGCTTAGGAGTCAGCCCATCTCAATTTCAATTTGAACATCTCTCTTTTTTTAATGTTTATTTTATTTATTTATTTCTTCCACTGAGTCTTAGAGACAGAGAGAACACCTTCAACAGGAATTTCAACATAATGATCCACTCCAGTCTTCACCAGCCCTGGATCATGAACAAGCATGCTCCCATTATATTCAGGGAGGTCTCTAGGCTTGAATCCAGAACCTTTTTATGTGGGATTGTCTCAAAGAGTGTCACATTGGGTGATGTGCCCAAATGATTACCGCTTTGTAGCTCAGTGGTCAGTATTAGAGGCCAAATTCTTATCTTGTGTATCTCCGGAAAAAGCTGTTGTATCTCCTTTGCACTTTTTATAAACTGTTGGTTACCAACCCAGACCTGAATCAGAAATTCTGGGGCCAGTAATCTGTGTTTTAATAGATGCTCTAATTAATTCTGATGTAAACTAAAGTTCAACACACAGGAATAATTTTCAAACGTGATAACCTTAAAAAAAAATACTTATTCGAGGCCAGCAGATGGCAGAGTGGTTACCTCACTGGTTTCCCATATAACTACTGCAGTTTGAGTTCTGGACCCAGCCACTTCAAAATTATGCTGGGCACATGTGCATGAGTGCCCAAGATCTTGGAAGGAGAATGGAGGAGAAGGGATTGCCATGTGGCCAACCCCCTTGAGGAGTGATTTCTCACTTTCTCACTCTCTCTCTCTCTCTCTGGAGAGTTCACACACCCTAATGCAAAAACCTCTAAATAAAAATTTTAAAAAATACTTACTCATGGGTCTTTCTCTCAGAAATTTTGATTTAATTATTCATGGGTGTAGCCTGAACATTGAGTTTTTAAAAATCTTCTATAAAATTTCTAGTGTTTAATATCTACCCAAAAGACATAAGAATTCTAAATTGGAAAAGTGCTTTATGTCCATGTTCATTGCAGCATAATTCACAATTGCTTAGACTTGGAACCAACCCAAATGCCCATAAACAGATGAATGGATTGAAAAACTGTGGCACATATACTCTATGGAATACTACTCAGCCATAAAAAAAAACAAGACTCTGGCTTTTGACAGAAAATGGATGAATATGGAATATTTACTGCTGAGTGAAGCAAGCTAGGCAATGAAGGAGAGACATTGTATGTCTCCACTTAGAGTGTCTACACTCTATGGCCAAAACTGAACAACTAAAGGCTATAGAACCTAAGTAAATGGTTGTGAATACCAGATACAGTGTGGGAAGAGGGTGGGTGAAGGAGTCTGAAGAAGGACATTAAGGAGAAAAATAGAGAGGGAAGGCATTTATGGGAAAAAGAAATGGATTATTATCTATCAAATATAACTTTCTAGTGTGGTGAACTGAACTGGTGAGAAATGTAAACATGTTGGAATATTCAGTTTATAAGCTAAGTGACATGGTTGGATGTATTAAAGAAATAGAAATAAAAAGAAAAAAATGCTAAAAGAAGAAGAGTTGAGGACCTTTGACTAAAGGAATAAAAGGTGTTGGGTCCTTAGATTATTATAACCAACTTTTGTGCAACCCACACAATCACAGATAATCTTAATTTTCAGCCTCACATAATCTTAATGTTCATCATGACTTTGAAAATTTAATATTGGTACAAAGTCTATGCAAATTGAACTTTCTGAAATGGTATATAATTTCTTACACCCAAACAAGAGCTCAAGATGCTTTCTGAATGAAAGCTTTCCTTTCTCCCTGGTGCTTTCTTTTTCTTCTCTCTGTCTCTCTCTCTCTTTTTTCCCCATTCTAAGCTAATATGACAATACTGAGTCTATTTTTGGTGTCTGAGTTCAAGTGCATTAATAGGTTCTCTCACGGGGTGGTTTTGTGGACTTTAGTGAGTCACTTTTAAGTTATATTCTATTATATATCTAGGAAATCTGGCACTACATAAAATGATTCATCCTTTTAATTCTTTACTTAAAATATTAAGTTACACCACAGTGTATGGTGTTCTGTGTCATTCTTTTTTCTTAGAGGTGACTGTCAGCTTTCACATCCCCCACCCTTGTTCATAATGTTAATGCTTCTTTCAGTTGATGAAAATTGCCAGATATTATCAATCATTTGTATCATGACAGACTCAGTTATTCATATAGATGCAATTACTTTGTTTCAAAAACACTTGTGGAATTAGCACTTTGAGATATTTGAACATGTAACAGGGAATGTATATGTATTGCAGTGGTCTCTTTATTCTCCTCTGGACCTTCTGGCTGACGTAGGGAGAATTTATAGTGAAATTTTGGTCAGCCAAGTGACTAATGTCCTTAAACAGTCCGTTCTCTTCAGAAAATAAGTAGTATACTTTAGTAAGTTAGAATATAGATTGTGGAGCTAAACTGTGCAGGCGGGAGTGTGAAGCCCAGATTGGTTGTCTATTACATGTGACCTTAGATTTAATGTTTTTTCCCTCTATTTTTTTATCTTGAAACTAGGGATGAAAGTATATCTTCACTTACCACAGTCTTACAGATTAAGCCAGTTAACACATGTAAAGCACTGAGACTTTCCACTTATGAAGACCTCAACAAATTTTAGTATGTGTGTAAAAATCTTGCTATTCTCACGTTTAGATTCCTAAACCTAATTTTGCAAAAGTTGAAATCACTGAATAATATAATGAAACCAAGCATGAACTAAATTAGACTGTAGTCTTTTTATTATCTTGGAGAATTTTTAAATAAATGTAACAAAAGTTTGATTTTCAGTGACATACCCAAGCTTGGCTTTCTTGTTCCTGCAGTGGGCTGTCACTGTGATTTCCTCCCTGCTCTTCACTAATTCCCACGCAGATGTGATCCTTCTGTGAGGCAGCGGGGAAGGAGGGAGGTAATAACAGTGTACGAGTCTGCTTCAGATTTTAAGCACTGATTATGGACAGTCATCACTATAATATAAATGTAAATGTCAACAGTAATAACTGAGAATCACCTGTCCAACAAGAACAGATATTCATGGTTGAAATTATATTTAAAGCATCAAGCTCATCTAATAACAAGAAGTGCTGAAAACTGTTAGAACACATTTCTTGCGTGACTTAGAGCTCATATAATAGTCTAATATTGGTAACATTTTATTTGTAGAGTTCATTATGATTAATATTTTTTCTTATATGTTATCTCATTTAATCTACCCAACAACAATGCCAAGGTCACACCCAGGACAAATGACAGTACCAGGACCAAACATCAGTTCCTCTGAAACCTGGTGATATTTTTCAATTGGGTGCATTACTGACATCAGTCTTGGTGGCCCATGAAACATTGGTCCTAGACATAGGTAGAAATTTGAGGAAAATTGATTATCAATAACAATAATAGCTTTATATTTACATAATGCATGTATTTTTAAAAGCATTTATAGTTTGCTAGTGTATGATACATATATTGGGTTGTAGGAAAAGCCATGATATATTTTTCATAGAAAAACAAGAAAAATACATCATGACTTTTCTGATGACCCCAATATATATGAATATTTTGATATTATAAATCATACTCCTAAAAAGCCAATAAGGTAATTTGTATTGTACAAGGATAATTTTTAAAGTTGTTATTTTCAACATGTTTAAAGTATCTATGGTAGCTACATCATTGTAGGAGAAAGCATTGGTCTTAGGAAGAAAAGTATCAGAAACAGAAGTAACAGAAAACAAATGAACAAATATTTTCACTTTCACTCTGGAAAAAGTTTTGATGTAAAAAAGGATTTAGTGGGAAGATTTTAAATTATGAGAGTCAAGTAGAGAATTGTGGGGCAGGGACTTAAAGTCTTGGCCTGGGCATAAAGTTATCCAGATATTGGAATGGAAAGATCCAATAGCATTGGGGATGACAGTAATTACTCTGGGCTATGTAGCAAGAAAAGGGTACTAGGCAGGGGTTAGTTCTTATAAGAGAGCCTGTGGATCCCTGGACATGGTTGAGTAGGAGTACCAGCTACCAGAAGCCATCTTTAACCAACAGAAGTGGAGTTTCCAGAACGGCATGAAGATGTAGACAATGGGGACAAAATACCAAGTCTTACTTCTGAGTTCATAAAAGAAAAATCCCAAGGAAACCCCTAGAATTAGCTTAAGTATATCTTCATGGGGGCTAAACTTTACTATTAAGATTTCACTATTAAATGAGTTTGTAATCTAGTGGAACTAAAGGCATAGTCCAAATTGAGTAAAATGTAGCAATTTCACTGCATAATGTACATAATCATTTTATTCCCTTTTAAAATGATTGGCAAAAGTACATATTCCTTTTCAACTTATGTTTAGTATTTCTGAATATTTGTTGTTATAAATCAAAGAATTTAAGATATGAGAATTTAAAAGTCTGGAGAGGTTGGGTTTCTTGTCTAAAGATTCAAGCTAGTTAAACTAAATGTTAACCAAAATATTCCACCGTAGAAAAAGTGGTATAAAGAGTTTATTATATGATTTCTGGATTCTTCACTAACAGAGTTCGGAATTCTTCTTGATGTTCCTCACATACCTGGGAATACCCCTGAACAACTGCCTCCCTTCTAGGTATTCTAGGGTTTGCTTAGGGGATATGGGTCAAATGTAATAAAGTATAACACAATTTTTTAAGAGAAACTCAACCACAAGTTTCCTGGTCATTTTGTAATATATTTTCCCCTATAAGTCTAAAATGCTAGAAAAATCTCATATGTGCTATAACAATTATCCCCTTTCTTTCTTCCTCCACTTTCCCTTCCTTCCATCTTTTTTCTTCCCCTTCCACCCTCTTCATGTTCTTCTGTAAGGCTTAAGGCGAGCAGCAGCAATGTCCCTATATTACTTTGGACAGACACGAATAAATAGATTCCATGATACTTGTCATTAAGATGCTTGAATAATTACAGTGATAATATTAAGTACAAAATATAGCAAAAGAAAAATAAAGTAACAAATGAATGAAATGTGTAGTTCTCTCTTTCAGCCTTCCATATTCTCTGCATGTGAACTGTCCAAACTAATTTGTGGCAGTATCATCTCTAAAACACAAAATACTTCAGGTAGTCTCTAAACCATTTTTCCTACTGCAAGTTTCCTATCAAGAATGTTCTCTCCTTTTACTGAAATATTTCATAAATATGCAAGTTATAATGATTAAAATTTACTCTGCACTTACCTTGAACTAGGTATATTGCCTGAAAACTGCTAGGAGGAAGTACATACTATTGCCATTTCTTTTTTCAGATACAGAGAGAAGTTAAGAATTTCCTCAAGGACACTCCAGAACTGAGGCAGCTGATAGGGGGCAGGCCCAAACTGCTTGACTCTGGGGCCCATAGCTTAACTGATCTCTGTAGTGCTTCAAATTAAATGTGAAGTTCTCATGCTTCAGCCAAAATCAGCCTCATTGTTTGTAGTCTAAAGCCTACCTCCTTATCATGGTCCATAATTCACTAGCCCCTGACTTATCTATGACTTGGACTCTGGCCCTTGTTTGAGTCCTATTTCATCTCTTTTCATTTCTCGCCCACTCCAACTCCATAAACCAAAACCAGATCTGCAATGCTAGTTCCTGCCTGGGAATTTTTGAGAGTGTCGTTTGCTCCAGCTCTAATATTCTCACTGCAAATCACTCTGTCTAGCAAAACTCATTATTTTGACCTGATTTAGAACCTTGGATCTTTCTCAGTAGGTCTTTCTTTTCCACTCTTGACCTACGGTTGGCACAGTTCGGCTATGGTACCACAGTACTCTGGATCTGTACTCTCACACCACTCACTCTATCTAACTAAATTAAGTTCAGTATTCATCTTTACCACAAGACAATGGGTTCTACGGGCATCAAGATATAAAGAGATTGAACACTAATGTTAAAGCAATATTGAAACTATATAGACAACCAAAAATGTATGCTTTCCAAATGATTTTTCAAGTGTAGTTCTTAAAGTATCATGGGTTTTTCCAGAGGTGTCTCAGAGGCCATGATAAAGAGTAAGTTACAGAAGGTGTCCAGTGAAAGAGTCTGCATATTCTTCATACCACTTTTATATATTTTTAAAGTGGGGTTATTATCATTTTAGAAATTTACTAAAAGTAAGTTGAGGGGACCAGCAGGTGGTGTGGTGGTTGGTGTGAGTCCCAGACCTGGTAGTTTGCTTTTTTACTTTCTCCCCCGACCCCTCTCTCATGAGTGCATGAGCCCTATAGCCAGTTCAAAAATACTAACAATAAATAAAATTAAATAAATAATTCTAAAAAAGGTTGAACAAAAATTAAATCAAATCTCTTATCAATTAAAAAATAATTCAAAAAATTTATATAAAATAAAATGTATTTTGTCTTGTTTATTTTTATTCCTAAGAGTTTTGATAACAAAAGCTCTCTACCATAGGCTATACAGACTTAGGAGGCAGGAAATTTCAAATGAAGCAATTTTCGATAAAGGAAAAGACCAAATCAAGAAAGTGAGAATACATTTGCTAGTACAGCATTTCATTTTAATTAAATTATTTATTACTTTCTTACACTGAGACCATCTTCTCAAACTGGAAGCCTATAGACAAAAGTTGAAAATCTAAAGGATTATAAAAATACTAGAGTTGAAATTGGTAGGATTATAGGAATAAATGAGGCTTTTATATTTTTTATCTTTTTATTTTTGGAGAGGCTTTTGCTATAGGGAATGCGCACTCACCAGAAAGACAGAGAGAGACAGAGAGATAGAAAGCAAGAAATCAACCCCCTGGGGGATGGCCACGCCACAATCCCTTCTCTTCCATTCTTCTCTCGAGATCTTGGGCATGCACACACATGTGCCCGACGTGTGTTTAAGCCACCAGGCCCAGGACTCGAACCATGGTGGGCTACATGGGAGTTCAGTGACATAGCCATTACTCTAACTGCTGGTCCCAATGAGGCTTTTAAAATAAATATTTTAGCCCTGTTCAAAAGCATCTATGCATATATTTTTAATATTTAATTTTCTTTATTTATTTATTTTAATTTGACCAGAGAGGGACAGGGTGAAAGAGAGAGAGAGAAAAGGAGAGAGAGAATGTGAGAAAGCAAGATGCCGGGTCTGGGACTCAAATCGTGGTCGACCATATGGGAATCCAGTGGCCTTAACCATCACACCACCTTCCAGTCCCTAAAGCACCTATATTTCAAGGAACATTTGAATTCTTTTTCTTTTTGCATGTGGTTTAAGTATTATTTTTACAAAATTATCTATAAGTAAAAATGATTTTTAGAAATGTATAATGTGAGGGTACTTGAAGAAGTTCATTGAAATGGAATTACAAATTTGTTTTGATGCAAAACAATTTTTAAATCTATCAATAGGGTTTTTCATAATATGTATTTTCTTTTTTAATGAAGAAATTAAATATTCTATTGGATTTTACTTGGTTGCAAGACTTGCTTCAATGGTATATAATAGTACCAGGAAATGCAGTGCATTGCAAAACTAAAATAGTACTGTTCTCTAACACTATACAACTAACAAAAACTTTTCTCCATTCCCAGTTATTACCACTGGAGAGAAAATTAAGTACTCTCGCCCAAATCCAGGGATGATTATAAACAGTATACAGTGTTACGTAAGGCTTAGCATAAGCATCACTAATGACATAATTTTTATAACTAATTTTTAATCACAGATAATTTCATGAATTCTGAATACTTGAACCTAGTGTAAGAATCATAGAATGTTATGAAAAAGATGCATTTAGCATTTATTAAAAATATGATCATTAGAAAGTTAAGGAGTATTTTTTTCCAGTAATAGTGTTCAGAGTAGTTTCTTTTTTCACTGGTATTACTGTAAGTTGCAATTTTAAGTCTTCATCAATCACTAATCTAAGACAACTATGCCTGGATTAAGTTGTTTTACAGTACTTGATTTAAGGGATCTACTTTGATTCTTCAATACGCTTTATGTATTTCTCATACGCTTCTTCACTCATTAGTTCACCTAGTTCTGAAGTGTTACTCAGTGTCATCTTGATCAGCTAACCATCTTCATTACAAGATTTGTTGACAAGTCCTGGATTGTCTGCAAGAGCTTCATTTATTTTGGTTACTTCTCCTGACAGAGGAGAATAGAGTTCACTAGCAGCTTTCATACTTTCCAAAGCACCAAATTCATCTTGTTTGTTCAGTTTGGTCCCAACTCCAGGCAAACTTCAATAAATATCTCCCAAAGCTTTCTGTGCAAAAGTACGGATTCCCCATGTTCTAATACCATTTTCTGTTGTTATCCATTCATGTTTCTCCATGAATTTACACACCCACAATAGAACCGGTCTCATTCACAGTGTCCTGATGGCACCTGCCCTCAGTTGCCAAGGACTGTGGTGGGCAGGGCGAGGCTACTCAGGTTGCAGGCCACCAACTGCACACTCCACGCCAATCACAGTGCCATGTTTGCAAGGCTATAATGTGTATTTTCTATAAACCTTTTCAAGACTTCTCATATATTTCAAGGTGAGTCAAGAAAATATTTACAATTTTTTAACAACTTAGATTGTATTTTATATAATAATTTTAAAACTGTTGGTGGAATTACTATGATATTAACTATTCTTTTTAATGATAATACTCATCTAATTTTAGCAAAATTAAAATGTGGAAAAATGGATTAGATAATAATATATCATGAAGAGCTACTAAATTTGCAGGACAAATTCTGTAAAAATTTAAACAAACTGATTGTTCTTATCCTGAAGTTGTAGGACCAGCAACAACCATAATTTGAAGATGACTTTTATCTCATAGGTGCAAAAAATACACTTATTGTCAGCATAGATACTCAAAAGTTCAAAAATCAGACTCAAACTTTTATATTTAAATATCCTTCTTTCACAAATTTACACTACCATTAACATTCATCCTAAACTAGTTATGTATTGATTTTAAAAAAATGTGGTAAATAAGCTCTAAAATGTGGCTGCCTAAGAATGTTGCCATTAGCAACTTACAGCATTGGAGTTTTTTGACGTGCATAGAGGACAAGAGCAGAGGCCTTGGGTTCTGCTCAGACGTAAAGAATAAATCTGCGAACCTTGAAGAAGTATACACACAAGTACACAAGAAATAAAGAAAATAAGGAAGGGGGCATAATACAATCTGCCTGTAATAATGTATACTTAACTGTTTTGGCTTCTACAGTGACAGAGAAAAATAAACACAAATGTTAGCTCTGGAAAGCTATAACCAAATCCTAGCTTCAGTTGGGTTAGGGTTCACTTTATGCATCATACACATTCTACAAGAAACTAAGCTGAAACATGAATACAAGGTTTTCATGGATTGATAGAATGATAGAATTCCTGGAAGAAAAGTATGTATTAGTTTGCTAAGGCTGCCATGACAGAATACCAACGACTTCATGGTTTAAACCAAAATTTAAACCAAAGGACAAATCTGGTGGTTCCTAAGTATCTTTCATCTTCTTGCAGAGGGTCACATTCTTGCTGTATTCTCACATGGCCTTTCTGAATGTATACTCACTCTTGATGTCTCTTCTTCTTCTTTTAAGGACAGCAGTCATAGAATTAGCGCCCCACCCTAATGTCCTCAGTCAATCCTAATTATCTCTTCAAAAGTCATAGCTCCAAAAATAGTCACATTGTAGGTTAGAATTCCAACATAAGATTCTTAAGGGGATCCAATTTAGTCTATAACAAAGTAAATACAAATTCTCTGGGAACCTGAACTTGGGTTTTAAACATAAAGGTTTGACTCCATGGATTGACACCAGGCAGTTGAATAAACTTGTCACTAGAAAGAACTATAGAACACATAAGGTAACAAGCCAAGAGAGTGCGAGTGAGCAGAAATAGTAAATCTGAAAATAACTATCCAAAGGATTGCTCCCATTCAAATGACAGGACAAATTTGGGATACAAAAATAAATATATAGTAAAAATATGTAAGGAAATTTTAAAATAAACAAAAATAGCAGAGAGAACAAGTGAGTTGAAGAAAAATTGGCATAGACCTGGTATTGTTTTGTTTTGGGTTTATGATAAAAATTTTCTGACAAAAAAAAATTATAAAATTTGCCTGTATTTGCCCATTAACATTCTATCCTACTTGGCTATATTTATAGGAATTATGTATGTAACAGATCAAGGGAAGAGAAGCCAATATATGCCCCCATAATGATTACAAATTACCAGCATTAGGGCCAGCAGGTGGTGTGCTGGTTAAGGTGTTGTGCTCTCGTATGACCAACTGGACCTGGATTCAGCAGCTTGAAAATCCAGGCACATGGACATGCATACCCAAAATCCCAAGAGTAGAATGGAGGAATAGGCACTGTGGGATGGTCCCCCGACTTCCTCCACCCCCCTAGGGTGATTTCTCACTTCACCTCTCTCTCTCTAGGAAGTGCGTGTGTTCTATGGCAAAAAAAAAAAACAAAAAGCCTTTCTTTTGAATAAAAGCATTGCCACTATTTTTTAACCCAATAATCCTTAGATTTAGGAAGCTTAAAGGATTTTAATAAGAATAAATAAAACTTGTTTAAATAGATTTTTGCTCTCTCACCAGACAAGATAGAAAGTGAGAGTTCACCCCCCAAGGAGAAGACCATGCCACGATTCCTTCTCCTCTCTCAGGATTTTGGGCACACACACACACGTGCCCAGCATGAGTTCCAAGCCACTGGGCCCAGAACCAACCATAATCAATCATGTGGGAGTCTAGTGACTTAACCACTATGACACAAGATGACCCCAATAAAAGGAAATTTAATGAAACTGTAGAACACCAAAGAAATTGAAGGTGGCTAAATAAGTAAACCTGTTCTTAACAAAAGAATGGCAATTTGAATCAGAGCTGATTTCTTTCTTTTTTTTTTTTTGAGAGGTTTTTGCCATAAGGTGCGTGCGCTCGCCAGACAGAGAGAGACAGAGAGACAGAAAGTGAGAAATCACCCTCTAGAGGGGATGGCCATGCTGCAATCCCTTCTCCTCCGTTCTCCCCTCGGGATCTTGGACACACACACAAACGTGCCCGGCGTGAGTTTTAAGCCACCAGGTCCGGGACTTGAACCGCGGTCAACTACATGGGAGTCCAGTGACATAGCCATTACGCTAACTGCTGGTCCCCCAGAGCTGATTTCTTAATGTCAGCAATAAAACTCAGAAGACAGTATAATTTCTTCCTTGATGTTAGGAAGGAAAATAATTGCCAATTTTTAATTTTGTTTCCAAGTAAGCATGCATTTAGGATGAAGGCAAATAATTACATTTTTTTAGATTTAAAAGAAACAAAGCAAAATTAAAACAAAAAATTTCTGAAGACTTTCCTACCAACAGAATTTTAGTTCAAGAACTTCTAAATGATAAATTCAGAATGGAAAAAAAATAATCCAAGGAAGAAGACCCAAACTATAAAAAACAAATGGGGAACTATTGGCAAACATATGTTTAAACCTAAATAAAACCGACTGTCAAAAGAGTAATTCCTAAATAGTAAAAAAATGAGGAAGAACTAAAATATGGTGTAATAGTGTTATAGGATGGATGGCAACCCCTGGAATGACAGGAAAGATGGAACATAACTGAAATAAAAGTTTAAAGCAACTATAAGAAAAAACATTAGGCCACTAGTCACGGTGGTGCAGGCAGTAGGGTACCACTCTGCAGTGCTGGAACCACATGGAAGACTGTGACCTAGATACAGTATCAACCTGAATGCAAGATCGTGAGGCTAGAAGGCTATAGTGGAGGAGTGAATAGTGGCATGACACAACCCTGTCAAGCATGCCTGTTTCTCTCTTTCCTTCTTTCTACCTTTTTCCCAGAGAATAAATAAAATTTAATAATAAATAAAAATAATAATTTAGTAAATTTAATTTAATAATAAATAAAATTTAACAAAAGTAAAAGAGAGAATGAGACACTAGTCACCAATCTTAAATATGAAGATAAGCCCGTATAGATGCAAATTAATATCAAAATTAATATCAAAATTCTACTAATTCATTTTATTTTACTTTTTATTTATGAAAGAAAAAGAGGAAGATGGAAAGGGAAAGAAACAGAGGTAAGCACTTTTGACAAAAGTTTATATCCCAATACTATTGCCCCAATCTCGCAATTAGCTCCTTTTATAGGTGTGTTCTGGTTGCCCGGAAACCAAACACAAGCCTCCCATATGACTTCCAGCCTCTGAAATGAAGATACTATCCATGCCCCACTGTGGCTAGGTCTATTAATGTATGTTAAAGGAGGAAAACCATGATCTTACAAAGGGTGCCAAAAAAACATTCAACACCCATTTGTGAGCAGTATTTTTCTTATCCCAGAATACTAGTCTTATGGATTAAGTTGTAAATCCAAACATAAGTTAAAGTGCTAACTCTCAGAATCTCAGAACATGAACTTACTTTAAAATAGGTTTTTGCAGATGCAATTAGTGTAAGTAGATCCTACTGGAGAAGGCTGGACTCTTAAGCCAATATAATAGATGTTCTTATAAGAAGAGGAGAAGGGTCACAAAGACACACAGAAGTAGGTCATGTGATGACAGAGGTAGAGATTAGAGTGTTGAACCTATAAGGCAAGAAATGTTGGAAAATTATAATCAATAAATTGTTGGCAGATACTAGAAGCTAAAAGACCTAAGGAAGTTGTCTGTCCTACAGGCTTCAGAAGGAGTATGCGCATGCCAAAATCTTTATTTCAGATTTAAGCCTCCAGATATTTCAAGCCTCCAGATACCCACTTTGTAGTACTTGTTACAACAGCTAAAGAAAGTAAATGTGCCAAGGTTAGAAACATCAGCCAGCCCATAGCCTGGTGCCTATGTGAGCTGGATTCCACATGGCCAACTGTGTGGCTTGTGCCCTGGACCACACAACTTGAAAAAGGTCCCAGGAGCATATGCATTTATGCCCAAAATCTCAAAAAGAGGAAGAAATGGAGGAGAAGGCTTGCAATTTAACTGTTCTCCACGGATGAGGTGCTTTTTAGCTTTTTCTCTTTCTTTAGAGAGCACATGAGCCCACCAGCAAATTAAAAAAAAATTAGAAATGCCTAAATTAATCAAAAAAATTGTAGGCGCTAAAACCTATAGCGAATGTTGTATGTAATGATGACATAATGTCACCATTTTCTTTATAATAAAACTGCAATTTTTTTCCTTCAATCATAATGAAAATTAATCCAGGTAGATAAAGCCATTAATGCAAAAAAGAACTCCACATTTTTGGAAGTATACTAAAGAAGATATCTCTGTGATCTTTTTAAAGAGATTGGAAAGGATATTTTTTTAAGAAGGCATACACCAGTGGACCAGCAGTTAGTGTAATAGCTATGCTGCTGGACTCCCACATAGTTGACCATGGTTTAAGTCCCAGACCTGGTGGCTTAAACTCACCCCAGGCACATGTGTGTGCATGCCCAGGATCCAAAGAGGAGAATGGAGGAGAAGGGATTGCGGCATGGCCATCCACCCTGGGGGGGTGATTCCTCACTTTCTGTCTCTTTGTCTCTCTCTGTCTTTCTGACAAGCACTTGTGCCCTATAGCAAAAACCTCTATCAAAAAAAATTTTTTTTTGTAAGGTAAGGTATTTCCTGGGCTTTCAAACCTCTCCTTTATCTTGCTAATTCGTGCCTTTCCCCTCTCCCATTTAGGAGCGACACAAACCCAGGCCCTTCTGAGATGGCTACAGAATTTGAGCTGTGAAATATGCCTTGCAGTTTTCATGTTTTGCTTTTTATAAGTAAAATATAAAATTTTGGGGTCCAGCAGTTGGCATAGTGGCTATGTCGCTGGACTCCCATGTAGTCGACCACGGTTCAAGTCCTGGACTCGGTGGCTTAAACTCATGAAGAGCTCATGTGCATGCGTGCCCAGGATCCAGAGAGGAGAATGGAGGAGAAGGGATTGCAGCATGGCCATCCCCCCTAGGGGGTTATTTCTCGCTTTCCATCTCTCTGTCTCTGTCTTTCAGGCAAGTGTACACACCCTATAGCAAAAACCTCTCTCCACCCAAAAAAAATAGTAAGAAGAAGGCATATACCATAAAAGAAAGAAACAGTTATGTGAAGACACATGAATTATAACTTTTCATAGCTGCATTATCAGAAATGTCCTTCCACTAGAAATATGACAGTAAATAATTAAATTATGACATTTTATATAATATTAAATGGTCCGAGAATACATCAATGAAAGCTATACTTATCTACATGGAGTAATTTTCTTTGTATATTGTCACAAATATAATAAACTGCAATTTGCAAAAGAATGTGGAATACATAACCTATATAGATGTTTTAAAATATCCAAAGCAAAAGTATATATAACTTATAATTTTATATAGTAAAATGTATAAATGAATGATGGTGCTGTTATTATTATCTTTAGTAGTAATAATAGGGCTAATGGAAAAAAATCAGAGAGTTTCATTTAAAATGATTAATTTCGTACTTACTATATTTTTAAAGTTCTTTAGTTCATAATTATTTACTTATTTATTTTGAAGAAGCTTTTCCTATAGGGCGCATGTGCTCGCCAGAAAGACAGAGAGACAGAAAGGGAGAAATCACCCCCCAGGAGGGATGGTCACGCTGCAATCCCTTCTCCCCCATTCTCCTCTCAGGATCTTGGGCACACACGCACATACGCCCGGCGTGAGTTTAAGCCACTGGGTCCAGGACACGAACCACAGTTGACTACATGGGAGTCCAGTGACATAGCCATTACACCAACTGCTGGTCCTTAGTACATCATAATTTAAACAATGACACATCTACAGCCCAAACTGATACCTTCTGACCTACTGAAAATGCCAATAATTGCACAGAATGGTGTATACATTGGAGGACATATTTTCTTGGTATCTTTCTACTTCTTTCCTTTTCCTCCATTCAACAAATACTTATTATCTACTATATACCAGACACCAAATTTCATATTTAGATTCTATCCCTATAGAAATAGGAAGCTATTTTACATCATTACAATTCCTCCCAGGTTTAAAAATGCTGGGATCCATTTTGTCCAAATTTGGGATGATCTCTTCTTTAGAGCTCTGCCTTGCAATGTTCCCTCTGAGTGCACTGGGCAATATATGGATACTTCTTTTTTTTTTTTTTTTTTTTTTTGAGCCTTCTTCCTTTTGCCCATTGAATAACAGCTAGAAGCCTTCCTAGTTGCTATGGTTTTTAATCAATTTGTTTATATTTAACCACATCTTTACAGTGTACATTTCTTTTTCCAGCACAAATGCTATGCATGTCAGTCAAGTCAAAGATATTACTCTATAACTTATCAACAAATAGCTTCTCTTTTTTTTTTGTCAATTAAGCATACTTTTACTTGCTTTTTCCTTCCTCTTTCCCCTCTTTCTTCTCCATACTAAACTTTTCCCCCATATTTTATTGATTCACAAAATACTTTAAACTAAAAATATGGACAAAGTTGGAATCTAGTTATAAGTGCACTGTAATTTTCTTCTGAAACATTTTTTAATTAATTTACATTCATTCCCTGAGCATGGTCACAGCATACAAAATGTGATTTCCCATCCAGAATATACTGCAGAGTGGTTTAATCATACATGTTATCATCAATAATTTTCCATTTCTAGTTTCATGTCCCTAGTTGCTGTTTTAAAGACATGGTTTTATTTTATGGCTAACTGAAATAAGTCTTTCCCTCTATTTATCTCTCTGGGCAGAAAAGAAAATAACTCTTTCCTAATTGTTTCACTTAGTTTTTGCCCTGTTGTTCAGACTGTCCTAATCCTGACAGAGGGGCATGGAAATATGTTTCTAGCTTTTTGCTAATGACTTTCACATGTTCACATAAAACCTTTTGCACGTACTGCAACTACCACTAGTGGTAGCTAGTACCACATACTGCAACTACCACTAGTGTAACTAGTACCACATACTGCAACTGCCACTAGCGGTAACTAGTGCCACCTAATGAATCTACCACTAGCGATAACTGGTACCCCATACTGCATCTACCCATTAGTGAGCACTAATTACTCAGAATGTCCTACCTGCTATAAATAATTTTTATTGTAAATATCTACAATTTATAAGAAATTATACCTATAGTATTCATGTTCTTTATATATATTTTAAAAAGATGTGTCTGCTTTGTTTCTTCATGAAAATTTAAAATTTATAATCTATTAGTTTTCTAACACTTTTTTTAATTTAGTGATTTCCTTCTATTTCATATGTCTTCTAATTCTCCTACTTTCCTTTCAGCAGCTGATTCAGAAGGAGTCTTCATCCATCAGCCATGTATTTGAAGCAAAATGTATTTTGTAATTTAGGAAAGTTTCCTAAAATACATTACTTTATAAAAATGTCTTATTTTAAAGCCACAAAGCAGTGTGTCTTCTCAATCTACCATATGGATATAGTACATTATAGTAACCTTCCAAGTGTGTTTTGCCAGCTCTTTCCTGCCATGCTTAGCATCAAATGACCAGATAAAGCATTAGATAATGAGGTCCTGGAGGTGTCAATCTGTTCATTGGCAACTCAGGTAGGCTCGCTGGACCTTGGATTCGTGGTGCTGTTCTTGTGGGAGGAAGAATGACAACAAACAGTGGCTATATGCACAACTAGAGTGGAATAATCCAAAGAGAGCGGGTGGAACTTCTGCTGTATATGAACACCGAATGTCAACTTAATAAATTGCTGCTGAGTCATGGTAACAGAAACTGTGTTGTCATAAGGGAAACAGATATGAAGAGACTACATTTGAGTGACACTTATGTGTCATCTATGGGGTAAATTTAAAACCAGAGAGCTGTATCTTTGCAATGAACCACAAGTGCCCTGAGACTTCAAATGTTAAAACAACAACAATCAATTTCCTTTTTAGTATCTCCAGATATGAACACCGAATGTCAACTTAATAAATTGCTGCTGAGTCATGGTAACAGAAACTGTGTTGTCATAAGGGAAACAGATATGAAGAGACTACATTTGAGTGACACTTATGTGTCATCTATGGGGTAAATTTAAAACCAGAGAGCTGTATCTTTGCAATGAACCACAAGTGCCCTGAGACTTCAAATGTTAAAACAACAACAATCAATTTCCTTTTTAGTATCTCCAGATGTGTGTGTGTGTGTGTGTGTGTGTGTGTGTGTGTGTAGGAGGCATAGTTGACCCTTTTTGACTCTGTTCCTGAAGATAGTTTGGGCAGTGATTATACTCAAGGTCAAAGCCATTCATCCAAGACAAATGAATAGTCATTTAATTTGACAAGTATTTAACAATTACTCATTGGCTTTTTAACTATAGTCGTACTTGTAATATTCAATCTAAACCACATTTGAGGAGTTACTGTCATGGCTTTTTGTCTGCCTGTGGCAAGTCAGTTGACAAAAATTTCAACAGTCAGACCAGAAAAAGGGTCGGATGGAAAGCAACACTTAATATTCTAGACTTGGCAGCAGACTGGAAGACAGGTGGCAGAAATCTTTCATGCTGAAAAGCTGCCTGAAAGGTGACATTGAACACAGGTAATAGAGAAAGGTTTAACAGTCCAATTCCCCAATTTAGAAATGCTACTGAGAACCCAATGTCCTACAGAACAAGGATCAAAATTCTCTGTTTGCATGTAGAAAGACAAAGGGCATTGCTATAAATACAAGGTGGTGTATTGCATGCCGTTCCAGAGAAGAGATAAACAAGAGCAGTATCCTTAAAGAGTGAAAATGAATCTGGGATAAATATCACTACCCACTTTCCATAGGTGTGGTTGTTAAAACTAGATGTGGGAGCCAGCAGGTGGGTTGGTGGTTAAGGAACTAGACTCACACATAGCTAATAGCAGTTCAAGTCCTGGACCCAGCAGTTTGAAACATACTGGGTGTATATGCATGCATGTCGAAGATCCTGGGAGAAGGGTGGTATCTCACTTTTTCTCTCTCTATCTCTCCAACGAGAGAATGCTCCTGATAGCAAAACTATCTCTTTAAATAGATAAATAAGTAAATGTGGGTTTTTTTTTTTAGCATTTTAAAAGTGCAATTGCCTTTAAAATTCAGACATACAATGTAACACTGATAACAGCAATGTTTCACACAGAAAGAAATATATTCAGATTTTAGGATGCTATTAGAAACTTTGAACTGGGTTTCATGCACATCATTAAATTATTCCAAGACTTTGAAAAGATACCTAAAAAGAGAAGGACATGAAGAATTGGAAATAATTATCTGAAAAAGGAAGGAGAGAAGGGAGAGGACAGAAAATTCAAGGTAAGAGTCAATGGCCCACACAGTTGTCTTTGGAATAGGAACTACTGAATAGACTCTTGGGATGTACAAGCTAGGGGATAGTGAAGGACTAGCGCTGGACTAGAGCTGTAAGTATCCACCCAAAAAACCCAGATTGGCACCCTCAGTGGCAGATGAGATAGGAACAGAAGAGCTCTAAATTTATTCATTCTATGTAACTGTATCTTTGTACCTTTTGACTTACATCTTCCTGTCCCATCTGCTCCAACCTCTGATAATCGTCTTTTGTTTCTCTGTTTCTATGTTGTTGGTTTTTTTCAGTTCCACATATAACTGAAATCAGACAGTATTTTTCTTTCTGTGTCTGGCTATTTTACTTAACATAATATCCTCTAGGTTTATTCAAGTCATCTTAAATGACAAGATTTTTTAAAAGACAAATTTCTGTGTGTGTATATGTGGCACAATTTCTTCATTCATTCATTTCATCAGTTAACACTTCAGTTGTTTCCATATCTCAGTTAATATAGATAATTCTGCCTTTGACATGGGGAACACGGGAATGCAGATATCTTTATAAGGTGGTGATGCTGGGTCATATAATAGGTCTATTTTTAATTTCTTTAGGAAACTCCATACTGTTTTTCATAGTGGCTGTACCAATCTATGTTCCCCCCAACGGTATACTAAGGTTTCTTTTTCACCACACCCTCACCAATTTTTAATTGTTCTTGTATTTTTAGAAAAGTCTTCCTAATTAGTATGAGATAACATCTCATTCTGGTTTTACGTTTTTATTTACCTGATTATTGGTGATGTTGAGCACTTTTTTTACATACCTGTTGCTCATTTCCATGTTTTTGGAAAACTGTCTTTTCAGATCTTTTGCCCATTCTTTAGTTAAGCTATTTATATATTTTTCTATTAATTATTTTTCTCAATTGTTTTTAGATTGCCTTTTCCTTTTCTCAATTGTGTGTGTGTGTGTGTGTGTGCAGAAGATTTTTTTCTTGTAGTCCCATTTGTTTTCTTTTGGTGTCATATCCAAAAAATCATTGCCAACACCAAAGAGTTTTTCCTGTATGTTTTCTTCTAAAGATTTAATATAACTTAACATTTAGGTCTTTAATACATTTGTAGTTTATTTTTTGTGTAAGATAAGCATCTACTTTCATTCTTTTACATAGAATACCCAGGTTTTTCAACATCATTTATTGAAGAGATTATCCTTTTCCCATGGTGTCTTCTTGGTGCCCTGATCAAAAGTCACTTGATCATATATGCTTGGGTTTATTTCTGAATTCTCTATTCTGTTCCATTAGTCTATGTGTCTTTTTATGAAAGTACCATACCATTTTGATTATTATAACTTTCTTGTAGGTATTAAAGTCAAATAGTATGATGCCTCCATTTTCTGTCTTTTTGTTCAATTGATTTGATAATTAGGGATCTTTTCTAGTTCTATATGAATTTAGATTGGCCTTACTTATTTTGTGAAAACTACCAGTGGAATTTTGATAGACATTACATTGGATCTATAGATTACTTTGGCTAGTAAGATTTTTTTAAAACAATATTAAGTATTTTAGTCCATGAACACAGGATATCTTTCCATTTGTTGGTGACTTTAATTTCTTTTGTTAATGTCTTATAGTTTCCTGTGTATAGATTTTTTCATCTCTTTGGTTTAATTGATTCCTACATATTTTATTTTATTTGGATGACATTTCTATACGTTAACAAAGAACTATCTGAAAAATATATCAAGGCATTGTTTTTCCAAATGCCTGAAAGGCTACACAGTACCTCCCCTGGCCTGGACTTCTGGGCCCTTCCTGGCATTCCTTCCTTTTTCCTTATGTTCCAATGCTCCCACCATAGTCTCTACTCAGCCCAACTGTAGGAACCAGAGACTGAGACCTTTATTCTTCAGGAATTCTATTCTATTCCTACTGATTATGTCCTTTCTCTTCAGTGTCTCCCAACCCTTCGTCTCACTGCCACCTGGTGGTTCCAGTTGCCTTAGTTCAATTTTGGATTTAGTTTCTTCATACCAAGAAATAAAAACAGCGATAATAAACAACAACAGATGAAAAAGATGGTCAAATAACGGAACAAAACAGATGAAAAATCTCTGAAATTATGGAACCTACCTTAAGCAATAAATAAAATAAACAAAAGGTCATTTCATAAGATAACTGCTGAGAAAAACAAAATAAAATAGAGGAATATGAAATGTCAGGTGTTTAAAATTTATGGGAAGATAAATAGGGGAGGCCTCTCCAAGAAGTTGAATTTTGAATAAACATTTAAGGAAATGAGTAGCCAGTTATGCAGCTTTCTTAGAAAATAGCTTCTTCTGTAAAGGACAGCAGGGACCAAGTTCCTGAGGTGAGCAAGGCTGGCATGTTGGAAAATAACAGGAAGTGAGTGTGGATGGAGAAGTACGAGTGAAGGCTGAGGGGAGTAGAAATTGTCAGAGAGATCATGGGGACCAGAGCATGCAGGGCTCTCATGGTCTCTGTACACATTTTCACTATGATTCTAAAAGAGGGTTCTGGCCCACGAAGGACATGATCTGCTTTATACTTTAACAGAACCACTCTGGTTGCTTTATAGAGAATATATTGGGACCTGGAAATGTGAGCAGACTTTCTTACCATTCTGAGACTTAGAACCTAGGTGCATACCCAAAAGGAATGTAGGTATATCAGTCAAGATGGTGACATAAGTCATTTAATGCAAGGCTAGTGAGTAAAGTCTGTGGATTTTATAGCATGATCATGCTCTTTAAGATACTGCAAAAAGGTTTTAAATGTAATCTAAACCTAGAAGGGTAAAGAAGAGAGGACAAATCCATCAAGTCTTACAAGAATTGTGTCCATGGTAGCAGTTCTTAAAGTTCTTGATTGGGGAACTTTTCAAAACGTATTCTTTAAAATGATTGGGAATCCCAAAGAGCCTATGGTTACATGGATCAAATCTATTGCTATATACCATCATAAAAATTAAATTAAGAGAATTTAAAAATATTCTGTACTCATGACCCAGCTGTTGTGCATAGGTTGTACAGGGTCGCTGCACAATATTGGTGCTCTCTGGAAGACCTGGCGTTCAGACTTATCCCACTTAGCTGGAAGATTTACATGGGAAGTTTGCCCGTTTGCAGTTGGAGTCCTCCCTGAGTACACTGGGGACATGCGCATTTGTATTCTGGGCTGGCAGAAGCTGGGGGTAGGTCACAGGGTCAAAACTTGTTGGGAGCACTATATCTCTGCCTTTCTCTCTCATGGAATAAATAAACTTAAAAAAATAAAGACAAAATGACAATAGTAAGTCTACTGTTTCAAATTCACACAAACAGCATACTTAGTAGCTATATTTTCTGAATAAAAACATGTGAGATGAGTAACATCAGTTCATATTTTTGCCAGTCTTTTCAATCTCTAGTTTAATAGAAGATAATTTTTCATATCTGCTTCAATGTTTTATCTGTTGAAAAACCACACACCGTGTAGGTGCTACACTGTGTAATTATGAGAGCATGATGATGAAAATAGATAATATCTGTTTCTTCTTATTAAAATATTTTGACCTATGAACTTCCTCAAGATCGGTCCCTGAATGACACTGACAACCACTGTTCCAGAACAACAACAAAAAACAAAAACAAACTATTGTATGTATAAAGATCCATTTGGTTCCTTAAAACATATGCCATGTCTCCAGTAATGGGTGGAATAGAATATTTTAAATCTAAATAAAACAATAAATACAGTAAAGTTATGCTTAAAAAACACTGCAAACTTGTGATATTTTCAAGTTCTAATTGTCTTATAACTGTTTAGTTTTGCATATTATTTGTATTGAAATGCAAGATTTCTGGTAAGAGAAAAGGAAAGAGAAGAATTCTGAAGTCAAAAAGATTTGGGTAAATGTCAGTTCACTGGGAATGATAACTAATGAAAGGTAATTTTTCCTATTTTTATCTATAACCTAGGGACAGAGTTTTACTCATGAAAATAGTCCATCTTTTCCTTTTTTTTTTCTCCTCTTTTTTTTTTCTCTTTCTTCCTTTCTTTCTTCCATCTTTCTTTTCCTTCTTTCTTTCTCCTTCCCTTTGCTTTGACTTCCTTTTCTTTTTTCTTTCTTTCTTTCCTTCCTTCTCTCTCTCTCTCTCTCCCCCTCTCTTTCTATTTTTCCTTCCTGCCTGCCTTTCTGCCTTCTCTCCATTCCTTTATGTGTGTATTTTTTTTTCAATTTTTTTAGTAGAGTGTGCATGTGCTAGTCAGAGAGACAGACACAGAAAGGGAGAAGGAGAACACAACCATCATAGGAATAGTTGCACTACAATCTCTTCACCTCTATCTCTTTCTCCTTTCAGGATTTCGGGGACTCATGCAAACTTACCCAAGGTATTTCCCGATCCTAGGTCTGGAACTCAAACCATGAAATCAGCCATGTGAGTTCTGACTATCTTAACCACCGGACCATGGAGTGGAACCAAAAGTAGTATTAGGTCATTGGAAAAGTTATGACATGTATGACATGTTTTTCTATGCAAATATGTGTGATGACTTTCCTGACAACCCAATATCTTTTATCAGTCAGTGAATATGATGGAGTTCCCAATGTATTTAAAGTAAAACTTTTGATTAAATTTAAAGTCATGTTCTTGGGCCAGCAGGTCATGTGGTGGTTAAGGGCTCTGGACTCCCACCTGGCCAACCTTGGTTCAAGTCTTGGGCTTGTGGTTTGCTTTCTCACTTTCTCTCTATCTTTCTCTTTCTCTCTCTTCCCTAACCTCCTCTGGTCAAATTAAAATAAATAAATAAATAAATAAGTAAGTAAAGTTAAATAAAATAATTAAAAAAATAAAGTCATGTTCTAATATCTCAAACTAGTTAGTAAAACATGACCTTTAATTCTACTTCTATGATATTTTAAGGCAAATGAACACAAATATAATTATTTTTACCAAGGACAATGTTACTTTGAAACTATAACTTTTTATAATAAAACTATATATAATAAGAGAAAAGAAAATCAACAAGCTGTAATTTCAAAGTGATCTTACCTTCGTTTGGTATTTAGTGAAAGGAAATGTTATATTTTAATGTATTTCCCTTAGAAAGAAAAAAAATTAGTAACACTTAAACTATTATTGCTTCTCATAATAAAATTTTTAAAAATATTAACTTTCTAACTTGTAAAAGTTATAATATTAACCTATACTTGTAAGACAATAAAAAGGGGTCAGCAGATGATTTGGACATTGTACTTATTTATGACTTTTGTATCACATGATAATTATACACAAACTGATTTGATTGACAGAAGAGTTGGTTTAACAGTTAGTTTTCTATTTTTTAATTGCCAGAAGGAGCATTCACTCAGCAGAGAGAAAGAGAGGGAAAAGAAGAAAGCACTCTTCAATGGCATGTGGTCTCACCACAATCCCTTCTCATTTCTCCATCCTTTTGGAGTTTAGGTACAGGTGCACAGGGCCCCAGCATGTTTTTCAAGCCACCAAGGCTGGGACTCAAATCACAGTGGGATCTATTGTTCCTAAAAAGTAGGCCCTGGGACTGGTCCAATTACTTTTGAATTTATATTATTTTCTCAGTTCTTTAGTTTTACATTATTTAATGCATATAGGGATAAGCAGGTCATGTGTAATAAAATATTTAAGAAGTGAGTTAAAAAACTGACAATGAACAAATAATTTGTCTTTAAACATACCACAGCATAGCAGAGCTTACTTCTTAAGCACATGCCAACAAACACAGTACACATACCACATGGACATAAATGCATTTTCCAAGGCATCTTAACTCAACCTGCTCTCAAATCTTGCTGCCATTCTTTAACATCTTATGCTTTCTTGTTCCTAAACATTGGAATAATAATATTAACACTAGTACAGACCATTGTCACCTACCTGAAAGCAAAAAGGGAATTAAAGAGGTGGTAGGTTATCAAGCATTTTGGCAAGAGGAAGGATATCTTAGAATAGAAATATCTTTATATGTCAGAATTGGGTTTGGGGAAAGGAGAAGAGCAATAGAATTAAATTTTGTTTTCCATTTTTAGTAAGTGAGAGATTCAGAGAGAGCACAGGAAGAGGAAGAGCAGAGAAAGACAGGTGATTTTTGACAAGTCTCCCCTCTTTGGGATCCTCTGACCCAGCCTCCAGTTAGCTAGAATTAGAGGTGTACACTGTCATGCCAAGCCTGTCCAGACTGATCTGGGATCCAAACAGAAGCCTCCCATGTGACACTTACCTCACACAGTGGCGCCCTGCTGCTCGCCCCATTACTGCTGGGCAGAAAGAATTAAATTTGAGCATGGTTATTCAGAGAAGTTGATTCCTCCTATGTCAATGATTATGACAGAACAGATTTCTTCTTAGTGCTTGACTTGGGTACATTTTGCATTTTTTACAACTACGGTCTTGCAACAGTTTCTACAGTTTCTCTTCACCGATCCTTAATTCTCAATCCCCAGACTCATTTTTCCTGCTAACTTTTAATTTTATTTCTATGTTTAAGAACGTATTTTTGGGAACCAGCAGGTAGCGTAATGGCTATGTCACTGGACTCCCACGTAGTCGACCGCGGTTCGTGTCCTGGACCCGGTGGCTTAAAACTCACGCCGGGCGCGTGTGCGTGCATGCCCAAGATCCCGAGAGGAGAATGGAGGAGAAGGGATTGTGGCGTGACCATCCCCCCTGGGGGGTGCTTTCTCGCTTTCTGTCTCTATGTCTCTCTCTGTCTGTCTGGCGAGTGCACGCGCCCGACAGTGAAAATCTCTCCAAAAAAAAAAAAAAAAAAGAACATATTTTTTAATTTATGTATTTATTTATTTTTCTCTTTAATTTACCAGGAACATGTGGACTTGCAGGAGAGATAGGGAGAAAGAGGGTGGGGGGAAACCCTCCCCATGGAGATCCTTCTGTTCTATTTCTTCTTCCTGTCAGGATTTTGGGCATGCACACACACATGCCTGGTATGTTTCTCCAGCTGCCAGGTCCAGGACTCAAACAGTGCAGTGGCCATGCCAGATCCAGTTGTCTTAACCACTAAGCAATGGGTTGGCCCTGTTCTTTGTTTTTTATTTTTAAATAATTCAAAAACATCAATTTTTTTATTTATTCATTTTAGTTTTTGCCATTGGGGCATGTGCTGAAGAGAGACAGAGAGGAAAAGTGAGAAATCACCCTTCTCTTCAACCCCCCAGGGTGGATGGCTATGCTGCCATCCCTTCTTCTTTCTCCTCTTGGAATTATGGGCTCCCATGCACATGAGCCCTGCATAATTTTGAAGCCACCGAATCTGGGACTTGAACAACAGTTGACCATGTGGGAGCCCAACTCTCTAACTACTATGCCACCTGTGGCCACCTTTTATTTGCTTTTAATACAAGTAATTTAATAAAAATTATTCTGTGCTAAAAATAAATGAGCTATCAAGTCACAAAAGAAAACTGAGGAAACTCAAATGCATATCACTATGTAGAAGAAGCCAGTCTTCAAAGGCTATGTGCTATATGATTCTGTAAAAAGCCAAATTATGAAGATAGTAAAAACACATGATTAGTGGGAAATTGTTGTGGATCATAGATATAGGTAGAGCACAGAGGATTTTTAGGGTAGTGAGACCACGTTATATGATACTACATTGGTGGATACATTTGTCCAAGCCCATGGAATGTAAAATACCATCAGGTGAACTATGGATTTCAAGCAATAATGATATGTCAACAAAGTTTCATCAGTTCTGGGACCAGCAGATGGCATAATGGTTACATTAGTGGACTGTCAGATAGTCAACCAGGGTTCGTGTCTGCAACCCTGGTGGCTAAAATTCATGCCAGGTGTGTGTACATGTGTGCCCAAAATCCCAAAAGGAGAATGGAGGAGAAGGGATTGCAGCATGGCCATCCCACCTGGAAGGTGATTTCTCACTTTCTGTCTCTCTGTCTGGCGAGCGTGCATACCCCATAGCAAAAATCTCTCCCTCCCCCTTCAAAAATGGTTTATTAGTTGTAGCAACTTACCACGCTCATGGAGAATGGGGAAAATGGGATTATACATGTGTGGGAAAAGGACTATATTGTAAATCTCTGTACCTTCCTCTCAGTTTTGCTCTGAACTTAAACTTCTCTTAAAAAAAAAAAACAAAGTCTTACCAAAAAAAAAAACTTGAAGAAATTATGAGAATTCTACATTTAAGAATCCTAGCATTCTTTTCTGAGAATCATTTTGCACATTTCCTCGCCTACATAATTCTTGTTGATAACACTCCGAGAAAGCTGAGTTTCGATTTTGCAACCGCTATATGAGATCTGTCATCAAACTACCCTGCTTTCTATTCTACCCCACAGCTACCTCCTATGTACTCAGCCTCATCATGTACTGAAGGATTTTCTTGCTCACTATACCAGTAAATTAACTGGATTACTAGTGAAGGGCTCCATAGCCCGTCTCAGAGAGTCTCAGCTAAGGAAGCCAGAGAGTTTGCTTACTTGCTTCCTTTTTAATTTCTTTTTACTTTTTGCATGATTAGTGGGAAATTGTTGTGGATCATAGATATTGAGACCTTGTTTTGAGTTCATAGGTCATAGCTGCATTGTCCTCCTATAAAAACACTGAGATTTCTTTCTATCCATTAGTTCTGTTATGGTGAAAAACATGTTTGACATTCTCTGATTTTCTTTATGTGCCCATGGCCAAAGTACACGTTTGAGCAAGTTCCCAGAAAGGCTCAGCCCTGAGAGTCTAGTTTAAGGAGTAAATGTAGGTTTCTAGAAGAAGTCGTCAAAGATATTTCACTAAGAGAAGTACATAAAGAAGGTAGTGTTAAAATCATGCCTACTATCCTACAAGGTCTGTAAGGTCAACAAAGTCGCATCCCCATTCTCTCTAAATATTTGACTCCCTCAACAGCGCCAAGCATATTTGAGCAACCAGTAAATATGTGTTGAATGTATGAGTGATTGACTCAGCAATCAATGAGTGTAGGTTTTTATGTGTGTACTTATTTACCACCTGCTCCCCAAAATGATAAAAGGTAACTAATCACTTAAGAGAGATTCTAATTAGAGCTCATGAACCAAGTACTGGGTTTATTTGCTCTCATCCCAGTTGCATAATTCTTGGTAGGTTGGGTGAAGACTGAGTACAAAATAAACACAGGGAGATCTCTAAGGCCCACCAGTAATGATCAGTGAGGAAAAAGACATAGAAACCAAAAGGAGAATAAAGAAAGTAAAAGGGCAGTACCTAATGTATTTGTGACAGTGTTAGCATAACTACTTCTTGGTGTGGCTTACAGTCTGCCAACTTTATTTCTTGTTATAAAATTTATATTTTCTGATATCATTATTACAAACCCAACAGGGAAATAAGAAGATGGCTTAAACAGAACCAAAATGTTCTGAGACAAAAAAAAAAAGAATAGGTAGTAGCTGGAACCTATTTAAATGTTTATGCCTAGAGACTAATGTTCTATTACATTTAAATGGCATGTGAAGAAAAAAAGTGAAGGAATTTTATGGCATGATGACAAAACAGTTTTAAATTTTAAAGCAAAACACTTCTTTAATTAAAATATTTTCCCCAACTATGAATCGCATACAATTTTAGTAAATTATATAGTTTTTAAAATAAATACAATTTCATTATAATGCTTCTCCTTTGTGTAATACTTTGTCTCATTTTGCATATTTGTCTATCACAAACTGATTATCTCACCAGGAAGGCATTGCTTTTAGTCTTTTATTTGTTAATTCTACCTCTTACTTAGAAAGGCAATTTCACTGTTCTCTACCTGTTTAAACTTACTATACTCTGATAGCGATGTGTGTGCTACAATTTGGAAACGATTTTTTGCTGTGGGTCACAAAAGGAAAAATGTCGGTGAAAAACAATATCTTGTCATATATTGCAATTGAGCTAGCAAGAACTCAGAATGCAAAGATGTTCAGGAGATAATAGCTATTGGTCATTACAGATAGAGATAGTATCTATTTATTAATAGATAAGTACTTCCTGTGACTTCTAGTCAAACAATAATGGTTTACTCTTGAGGTAAAATAATGTTTTTTCCCCAAATAGAAAACATGAAGATTATTTTAATTTCATCTCCATAAATTCTAAAAATAAAAAAGAAACCAGATAAACCCAACTCAAGATTCTAAGTATTACATAATGACTCGTTTTAAAGATTAAAAAAAAGGCATATTTTGCTCATCCCTACATAAAATCAGTAACTCTATCAATGAGACACTTTCCAATGTTACTTTCTGTATATTTAATATATATGTGTAGAAAAGAAAGCCCCAGACCAAACTGACTAGAAACAAAAATATATTCTATTTAAATTCTTAGTGTTTTTTTACATTATTAAGGAATCAGTATGCCACTAAGGAATTAGAGTAATTGCCCATTTCATGATGCAGTCAATGTTTTCTCTGTCCTTTCCTTTTTTTTGCTGTTTCAGTTTTACCATAACCCAGCACATAATGGTTCTGAGTTAGAGGTATCCTTCATAATCAAAATCATAGACTTGGGAGATTTTAAATGGATTTTCCTTGCATTTTAAATTGCTCTACTCTATCCTTAAACTTAGAAGAATGGAAAAGGTCATCTGGTTTGGCAATCTCTTTGACTTTGAAGTGATCAATGTACCTAATATTTGTTCTTTGCTGTCTATTTTCCTCTAATGTTCTACTGCATTTATATATAACCTGTGAATTAAAAGAACTACCATTGAGACAAGCCCTTCAGACCAAAGGAATCAAAACAGATGATAGAAGATAAATCCACTCATCCAACAAGCAAGTATTGAATGCTTACTATACCCTATACATTTAACTAGATATTGAATGTTTGGGAGTTTCTAAAATATAATAAACAGGCAGATAATAAAGGGGATAGAAGAGATATTTTGAAAAAATAATTCAGATAAAGTGTATTAGTTACTGAAATATAGGTATGTATAGGCATAACATTTTAACAAATGAATAAACTATAACATTTCCTTAGTCAAAGGAAACTGTTTATATTTGATTTGCATCACAAAAGAATCATAATTAAGAAAAAAACCAAACTGGTGGTATCTGAATATCGAAAATTCAGAATTTCCATTATCCTATTAACGGATCTTAGGGTGCGTGGACTAATGGCAGGCATGTATTGAATGCTTACTACATTCCGATCACTGTGCTAAGAATGAAATAATTGTATGTAATTCACTTGTAATGTACTGATTCATGTTGAGCCAAAACCCATTTGTTGAAGCCCGAAACCCAAATGTGACTGTATTTGGAGACAAGGTGTTTAAGTGGATAATAAGAGCAGTTGTAAGGAAGTTGTAAGGCAAGGACCCTAACCCAATAGGACTTCCATATGAGAAGAGAAAGAGATAGCAGGGATTCTAGGACACAGCTGAAAGACCCTGTGAAGACACAGCAAGAAGGCAGCCATCTGCAAGCCAGGAAGAGAGCCCTCTCCAGACACTAACCATTCTAACACTGTGATATTAGACTTCTATGCTCTGGAATTGTAAGAAAATACATTTCTGCTTTTTAAGACACCTCGTTTGTGATACTTTGTAATGGCAGCTCTAGTAGACTAATAGAGATTTTAGAACCTTGACGAATAACCTTTTAAATCACCATAGGCTATATATGCTATTATTATTTCATTTTCAATATGAAAAGCCAGTGATTCTAAGAGTTTAACTAATTCCCCACATGGATCAATTCTAACCCAGAAAATATGACTTCATAGTGTATGCTTGAGTTTTTTGCCCTTTTGTTTGGTTATTAAATTTGATTTTACTGGTTTGGGGTCACATTATGTGAATTGATTGATTTCTACTTTAGAGAGTGTTCGAGGCTTTTTGTTTGAAGTCAGTTTTTCACGTTCAGAGCTGAGTGTAAGCACCTATGAGAACAAGTTTGCTAATTATATTAAATCTTTTATATCCAGTCTAGGTTTCATTTACTTTGTTTTGTGTATTCATGAATTTTGATGCTATGTTTATTTGGTGCATAAATATTCATGTCACTTAGTTGTTTAATGTGGTGTGTAAATGTTATCACTAAAGTCTTTTTTTGCCTTTATTGCTTTCTGCCACAAGTTTACCTTTTTCTGACAATAGTAGCATGACCTTGCTTTAAAAAAAAAAAAAACACTATTATTTATTTGCCAATGTTTTGTATTTTTATTCATTTTATTTTAGAAGCATTTCTCATAAACAACATATAATTTGCCATTGCATTTTTTTCAGAGGTTTTAGTTTATGTGTGCCCTCACCAGAAAGAAAGAGAGGCAGAGACAGTGAAAGGAAAAGTAAGAAATCACTCCCAAGGGGGGATAGCCACACTGCGATCCCTTATTGTCCATTCTCCTCCCAGGATGTTGGGCATGCACGTGCACGTGCCCAATGTGAGCTTTAAGCCAACAGACTCCTCTATTTCTTTATTCTGCCAGGATCTGGAGCACCCATGTACATGTACCTGACATGCTTTCCAAGCTGTAGCTACTAATGTTTGAACCACATGGTTGACCATGTGGAATCTGGCTCCCTTCGTCTCTGGGCCACAAGGTTAGCCCCAAAACTTGTTTATTAATTTATCATGCTCTCTGTCTTTAGTTGTTTCTCTCTCCGTCTCTGTGTATATGTGTGTATATGTGTGTGTGTGTGTGTGTGTGTGTGTGTGTGTGTTCCTTTGTTTCTTTTTTATTTTCCTTAGTCTTTGATCTGTTCAACTGATCAATGCTAGGACAAATGTGAGATTATATGTTTATATTATACACTGTAGAGTAAATAACAGATAGAAAAGTCAAGCTAGATATAGAGTATTTTAAATATATGATTGATTTTACCTGTATAAGGCAATCTTTTCTGAGTTACATAGATTACTAGATACAGACAAAAAGTAAAGCCACTTGCTTTCTTTAATTTTGAGTAATCATGTTAACAAGGGTAAAGCCCTGCTTTCAAATAATTGGTATGTTTACATGTCTATGTCTAAGAATGAGAAATGGGACTGGCAGCTGGCATAATGGCTATGTCACTGGACTCCCATGTAGTCGACTGCGGTTCGAGTCCCAGGTCCAGTGGCTTAAACTCATACCAGGCATGTGTGCGTGAGTGCCCAAGATCCTGAGAGGAGAATGGAGGAGAAGGGATTGCAGCATGGCCATACCCCCTGGGGGGTTATTACTCACTCTCTGTCTCTCTGTCTCTCTCTGTCTTTCAAATGAACACACGCACCCTATCGCAAAATCCTCTCCAAAAAAATAAATAAATAAAAGTTCTTTACCTACATTAAAGAAGGTGTCAATGCAGCTGCCCTTTAAGGCCTTGTGCCTCTTATTAGCAGTATTATCACAGCTTCAGAATCCACTCCAATATATTCACTGGGGACACAAAAATTGCATTATCCATTGTATAATACAACTTTTAAATTTTAGTCTTTTGAGCATTTATTAATCACTCTACTGATTTCCTTGCAGTCTCAACTTTTGGTATTTCTCAAAAGCATATCATATGAGTCATGGGTCATACAGTCGTCATCTCAGGACTATTTATTATCAGGCAAAATATCCCCATGCCCTAGTTAGGGGACAAGTCCTGGCCTGACCATTATTCACTTTCAAAGGCCTTGTTTCTTTGTTATTTCAGAAAAGCCATAGTAAGCCACCTTGGTGACCTTATATCACATATCTCAAACCATAAATCACCTAGATTTTGTAGAGGAAGTAGGAGAAACACCTATTCTGATATTTTTTATCTTTGTTCCCAAGGGACGCTAAATAACCTATAATAATGATATCTTCCAATGGAGATTTGATAATGTCATTTGTTGGGTAAAGAGAATAATGGCCAAGACCATGGGACCAGACAAGAAATACTCTCTTATTAATGCCATATTTATTTATAAATATTTATGGAATATCAATATTAATTCATATACTAATATCAATTTATAATATAATATTTATTATACTACTGCTAGCAATGCATAGGTATACTACATTAAGGACACTGAACAATAACTGGGGAAAGGCAGAAAATTAGAGAGTTTATTCTCTTTTTTTTTTTTTTTTTTAGAGAGGTTTTCGCTATAGGGCGCGTGCGCTCGCCAGACAGACAGAGAGAGACATAGAGACAGAAAACGAGAAATCACCCCCCAGGGGGATGGTCACGCTGCAATCCCTTCTCCTCCATTCTCCTCTCGGGATCTTGGGCACGCACGCACACGCGCCCGGCGTGAGATTTAAGCCACCGGGTCCGAGACGCGAACTGCGGTCGACTACGTGGGAGTCCAGCGACATAGCCATTACGCTAACTGCTGGTTCCCGAGAGTTTATTCTCTTTTAAAATTTTTTT
>NW_006159736.1:4228534-4243699 GCF_000334495.1 Tupaia belangeri chinensis | reverse complement strand
AGTGTGAACTTGGCATGCTCAAGAAGACTCTATGACATGAACCTGGGACCCTTCCCGTGTGGGTCTAGTTGTGCTATCAGTATACCACCATGTAGCCCATGGAAAGAGTTATTGCTAATATTTAAGCCCCCTTCCAATTGTGTTTAACTTTCAGTATATTTGTATTTACTATTAAGCTTAAGTTTAGACTGAAAGAAGTTTAGACTAGTTTCCACAATTAGAATAAACTGATGGATTAAGAGTGGGTGGGGGAGCTAGCAGATGCCATGATGGTTAAGACACTGGATTTCCACATGACTGACTGAAATTTGAGTTTTCGATTCAGCACCTTGAAACTCATACTGTGCACATGTGCATGCATGCCCAAAATCCCAAGAGGAGAATGGAGGAGAAGGGATTGTGGCATGGCCATGCCCCATAAGGGACTATTCCTCACTTTCTCTCTCTGTCACTTTCCAACAAGCACATACACCCTAGGGCAAAAATCTAAATAAAATAAAATAATAATAATAATAAATAATAATAATGGTTCATTTAATGTTTTTGGATGTGGAATAGAGTGCAAAACTTTGCAGTCTTGGAGTTACAAAGTAGAGGCTGAAAGAAGGTTTGATGGGAAAAGATAAAAAGAAAGGCAAATGTAGATGGGTAACATTCTTATCTTTCACTGTAGAGGCAAGAAATTACTGAATGAAGTAATTGAAACAAAAATAGAGCTGTAAGAATATAGTTTAAGTTGGAAAGATAACAAAAATAAGGACATAAAAGTGTGTAAATATATCTCTGTATAAAACAGTGTAGTGAGAGATTTCTCAGCTTTTGCAAAGGAGAATCAATGATATTAATTACAACTGATGACTCAGAACAAATACTGTGTGTGTGTTTGTGTGTGTGTGTGTGTGTGTGTGTGTCTTTTAAAGTTTTTTTGGCTATAGGGCATGTGTGCTCACCCGAGAGAGAGAGAGAGAGAGAAAGTGAGAGGAAATTTGATAAATCACTCCCCGAGAGGATGGCCACGCCATAATCCCTTCACTCCCAGTTTCTTCCTTGGATTTTAGTCACGCACATGCTAGGTGCCTTAACCACTATGCCACCTGCTGGCCTCACTTTCTTTAAATGATGGGATCCACTGTCAAAAGCAATAAACCATAAGAAGTACATGATTTGGTGTTTTTGCCTCTAGAAGTGAGCTGTTCATAATAAATTCAGTGACTATTTTTTAGCTTACTAAAATATTATTTAATAGAACTTTTAAAAATATTTATACTGTGTGATTTTTACATTTCTCAACATTAATGTGGTCTAGAATTTCAGGTCCTATATGAAGATGAAAACAAAATAAATTCTAATTTTAAGATTAAATCAGAAGACATTTATAAGAGATCAGAATAGATCAACAAAATATAGTTCTTACATTTTATAAATCCATGACCCTTTAAAAGATAAAATACCCAGATTATGGAACACATCTGGAATATATTTTATTTATTAGGATGCCAATTTTATATAAAGAAAATAGTGTGGGTGGCGTTTAAACTGACCCAAGTTTAAATAGTGGCTAAACATCTGGTAGAGATAGCTCATGATGTCATCCATAGATTAAAAGATGTTAGGGGGGGCAGCAGGTGGCATAGTGGTTAAGGCACTGGACAATCCTACATGGTTGACCATGGTTTGGGCCCCAGACCTGGTGGCTTGCTTTCTCATTTTCCCTCTCACTCTCTGTGTCTCTCTTTCTGGTCAAATTAAAATAAGTGAATGAATAGATAAAATTAAACAAATTTTTCAAAAAAGAAAGAGGTAGTTGGCTTAAAATTATTTCTTCAGTTTTAAATAGAAGTTATCAATTAATATGCAGCCATAGTAAAGGGATCCAGTCGGATGAACACCTTTCATTTAAGTGGTAATAAAAAGTAAATGTGGGGCCAGCAGGAGGAGAGGTGGTTGAGGCACTGGATTTCCACATGGACAACTACAGTTCGAGTCCAAGACCTGTCAACTTGCTTTCTCTCTCTCTCTCTCTCTCTCTCTCTCTCTCTTGTGAGCACTTGCAATATTGCTTAAATTTAAAATTAAATTTAAAATAAATAATAATATTAAATATAAAAAGAAAAAAATTATATTGGTTACTAGAGATCAACTTCTGGAAATTCCACACATGGTTTTGCCATAAAAAAAAAACACTTATGACAAATATAGATTATCACTCACCAAAAGCAGCATGAGAAAAAAAATGACAGGTGCATATTTTTTTCTCCTTCTGAAATATAATGAACTATAATTATTTAATATTAATGAGAATGGTATGTCTTTCTGAACATAATATGTGTTACTTTCTATAGAAAAATTCACTTAACCTCATTTATGAAAATAAATTATTCAGATATGTTTCTTTTTCATTTTGATACTCAAATAAGATTTTTTGTGTGCCTTACTTTACTGGAAGAACCTATCTAAAGTCCTATTTAGAAGGGAAAATGATTATTTTGCTTTGAGGATGCTGAACATGAAGATACAAGGAATAAGAAATCTATAGCTTCAAGCTCAATCTTGTGACTCAAAAAAAATTACAATAATAAAAAGAAACTAAAAAATGAACTATCAGCAATGCAGGAGAATCAGAAAAGCTTAAGGCCACAGAAACTCCAGGTGAAAGCATCTTCCCCAGTAGGTAAGAGAGTGAACATGATTCATGAGCCCAGTAGGGAAGAAAAGGCCATGGTTACAGCTCATCACTAACCTCTTAGAAAGGTTTTATCAAGGTTTATGTAAGTGAGGATGGGGACTGTTGCACTTAATTTAGTAAACTACATTCTGCTATAATTTGTTGTCTTTCTTGAAAATATCGAGCCCTAGAACAAAAGAAAACTTAGAAAGCTTTGATTGATACACTGAAGTACAGTTTGGTCCATTTCCTGCATAATCAGTCTACAAAAACATGGTATAACAAGCACTGGGGAGTTTTAGACAAAACCGTGTTCATCTAGTCCTGGATGGAGTCTATTTTAAGATCATTCTGTGTTAATCATCACTGCTTGGAAAAGTATGGCAGCTTAGGCCCTGGCACCACTTACAAATGTAACTTGTTACTACATGGACTCACTGGGTTCCTGATTTCAGAATCAACAGAGAGTGGATGCCAAACCCAACAAATACCAGAGTCCTGCAACAACCTGCCTTAGGAACGCCTATACAGAAAACAAATCTGCAAGTGCCACTCAGTTCTGCCACCTGGGTAGCCCATTAATTCAGAGCTGGGCTAAATGACAGCAAGACAGAAAAAATTGTAAATGTGTGTTGTAGAAAGCTAGGACTATATATTTTCATGCCATGTTCAAGCTAAAATTTTAGTGATAAAATAAGCTGATATTTTAGGTTGTTAGAGAATCCTGAAATATTTTTCTTTGCCTTTCTATGCAAAAATGCGTCATGATTTTCTAACAATCAGTATTTATTCTCTTGATCATTTCTCATTCTTCATCACATAAAGGTCAACATATATTATTGTATATTTTGTATGTAGTTAAGTATGCTTACATGAGCATAATTTCCTAATTTTGGTGTATTTATTTTACAGTAAGAATGACTTTGGTTAATTCTCTTCAACTTCAGCTTGGTATAGTGTGCTGTGCTTTTCTTCTCTTCGTTCTCTCTACCACTGCACTGGTCTGAGCAACCAATATCTCTCACCCAACTGAGTCGTCAGCACTTGGCAGTTTCCAGTGTCAAAAATACAAATCACCACTTAGTTCTGCTTTTGGCTCAGTTGGCTTCTTAATCATGCTCTCTCTCTCTCTGCTACAGCAAAGAAGTACCAAACACTCAGGCTTATCTGAGCCTTAGCATCAACTTTCCCCAAAGACATACGGTCTTATTATTATTTTTTTTATCTCGGCATCCATATCAGCCCTTCTAACAGAACTAGTTTACCTTTTGAAGATATATTATTAATTCCAGGACCAAAATGATGACAAAAAAAAAAAAAAAGGTAGCATCTAATCCAGAGTAGGGAGTAGAACCAGTTCTATGCACACCACTTAGACTAAGCATATAGATGTGGTTCTGATTCCTATCCTGGGTGAGACTATGGGTGAGATGGTCCCCCCCTAAAAAATGAAGAATGAAATAAAAATATATTCAATGTATTCACTCTACCTGAATCACCATAGTAACCTCTATACTCATTTCATCACATCCATTTTTTCTCCTCCCTAAACACTCACTCCACAGTCATTTGAAAGAGGTTTTATGACACCTATTTTAAAATAAAACCAATTTTTAAAACTCCAGAAACCATAACAAAAAGCAGTGTAAACACATTCCCTTTATATCTGAAGTCCTTCAATACGCATCCGCTGAACCATCCCCCAAATCCCATATGCGTTTATAAGCTCTTATACTGTAGCTTCTGCCTCTCCAGCTTCTGTGTGTGTGACTCTTCGTCTGTGCTCCCCACTCGGCCATGATTCTTCTTCCTGTGTGCAATTTAATACGCTTACCCAGAAACATTCTCTGAAATCCACCTCAGTCTCTCACCCACTCATATTCACTCATCCCACTTCCCTCTCTTCACCCAGTCTCTTAACTTGTCCAGTTATTGATGTGCAGGTCTTAGAATAAAAATTACTTTCTTGGGAAAGCCCTTCCTGTCGTTAGATTCTCCTGTTATGTGCTATCCTTTCTTCATAACACTCTGTTATGTTACTTGTTACTGTTTTTTTTAAATGTCTGGCTATGTTTTCTTTGCCAGATTATTTATCCCACAAGGTTAGAAATCATGTCTAGTTTTTCTCACTAAAGAAATTGTCCAACGTCATATTTGGCATAGAGCATGAGATACAGACGAATTTGTTGCATCAATAAATATAAACCCATTTTAATTTATTGCCCTCCTTATGGTAATTAGTCCACTGTTGCACCTGAAAATAGATTGACTTCTTTGCATATAGAAATTAGTACTATGGTTATGAAGAAAATGAATTCTAACTATTGGGATAACCTTACTTTGGTTTCCTTTTCTAAAGGAGAACTCTAATATCATAAGGTACTCAGCATGTGCCAGCACTATCTATGCTCAGCCAGTGTATGTGTCATGCTAAACAGATGAACATATTCCGCTCTTGTGATAAGCTTGGCAGATTGATAGCATTCTTCTGAATAATTTGTTTTATTTTAAAATGGAAGATTATGAAGTCTTGAGCTTAACTAACTTCATTCGAGTCTCACAACTATTAGGTGGCAATACGGATATTGCAATAAATCGGAGTTTGTCTGGATCTTACTTCAAATCTAGATGTGTTTCAAACTCCATTCTCTCATTGTGGATTCCTTCCCCTTTTTCAAAGATTCCTTATCTTGATCAAAAATTAGACTAGGGAACAGTATTTGTGATTCATATAATTCTATTAACTGCACTTAAAATGTATTTAACAGGAACCAGCAGGTGGTGTAATGGTTATGTCACTGGATTCCCACATAGTCAACCATGGTTAGCGCCCCAGATCTGGTGACTTAAAACCCACACTGGGCACACGTGCATTTGTGTGTGCCCAAATTCCTGTGGGGAGAATAAAGAAGAGATAATGGCATGGACATCTCCCTGGGAAAGGGATGATTTCTCTCATTCTGTTTCTCTGTCTCTCTCTATTTCTTTGGCTAGTGCATGTGCCCAATAGCAAAAATCTCTCTCTCTAAAAAACAAACAAACAAAAAACCAAAAACAAAACAAATGTGCTTAATAGTAATTCATTTTCTAGCCCAAGTGTTGTACTATAGTGGTTAATGCAAATGTCCTGCGAGGCTGGGAGCCACATGGCCACCACAGGTTCTGCTGCTATGGTTGGTTTGAAAATACACTGGGGACATGCTCATGCACCCCAAATCCTGAGGAACTTAAGGGCCGAAGATGGGAGATCACGGCATGATGACACCCTTTTGAGAGCACTTTTCTCTCCCTTTCTCTCTCTCTCTCTCTCTCTCTCTCTCTCTTTTATTTTTAAGTAGACTTTTGTTATAGGGAGTGCATACTCGCTGGAGTCACAGAGTGAGATATATATAGAGAGAAAGTGAGAAATCACCCCTGGAGGGATGACCATACCACAATCCCTTCTCCGTTCAGGATTTTGGCATGCATGCTCATGCACTCGGCTTGAGTTTCAAGCCACCAGTGTGGGGCTCAACCCATGGTCAGCCATGTGAGAGTCCAGTGCCTTAACCACTATGCCAAATGCTGCCCCCCTTTCTCATGCATGTATATGAGCACTTTATCATGAAAAAAGAAATCATGTTCTGCCTATCACTGCTGAATATAGAGAAGAAAACAATTCTCACTACTTAAGAACCTGTAATTATCTTGGTCCATTTGCACTGCTATAACAAAACATCATAAACTGTGTGGCTTATAAACAACAAAATTTATTTCTCACAATTATGAAGGCTGAGCAAGTCCAAGATCAAGGCACTGACAATTTTTCTATCTGGTGATGGTTTGTTACATCATTTATAGACAGCACTCTCTCACTGGGTCCTCACATGGAGGAAGGTGCAGTTCAGTTCTCTGGCACTTTCATTATAAATCTGAAACTCCCACTAAATGAAAGTCTGCACTCATGATCTACTTACATCCAAAGTCCTACCTCCTAATACTATCACAAGGGTAATCTAGTTTCAATATATGAATTTTGAGAGGAACAAAACCATTTGGACCATAGCAATAATATATTAGGGGTAGAAAATTAGCAAATGTGAAAAACAGAAGCTGAGACCAGTATTGGCATAATGGCTATGTCGCTGGACTCCCATGTAGTTGACCACAGTTCGAGTCCCAGACCCAGTGGCTTAAACTCACACTGGGCGTGTGTGCATGCATGTGCAGGATCCCGAGAGGAGAATGGAGGAGAAGGGATTGTGCTGTGGCCACCCCCCCGGGGATAAAACAAAAAAAAAAAACAAAAAAAAAACAGAAGCTGAGAGGAGGTCCTTAGTATTGTGTTGTCAGATAATAAGTGCTAAAGGATTATGAGGAAGAAAAAGATCATTGGTCATAGATGACAAAGAAGGAATATGTCTTCCAACAGTAGTCATTCGGGGAACGGGCAAAAATGACTTCACATTTCTTCACAACTTTCATTAACAATAAGTATCTTAGAAAACCCCCCCCCCAAAAAAAAAGAAGTGAAAAAATAGGAAAATAACTCTTATTAACAATGGCTTACATTTTTGAAAGAAGGGAGTTAGGAACTAAATTCAGAACCTGCTGAGAGTATTCTAAATATGAAGTCTGTGGCTCTGGGTAAGGACAGGGTTGTATTTCTTATGGACTGCAGACTGTTACTGATTAGAGATAGAAATAAAGAATAAACATGCTTGAGTTCAAACTCTGTGGAAATACGTATGCTATGCACAGAAATGTGGAAATTAGATGATAGAAAGTAGGTTTTGTAAACCCAAATGTTTGCAAGAACCAGTAGAAAGAAGTAAAAGAGGTTGGAAAAGGAGAACAATGGATCATGTAAAGTAAAGTTGGGCTGGTTGCTATTCAGTTCTTGCATTTGCGAGGTCAGAGTTACCAGAGCATCACATTTGCCTAAAGGACCTAAAAATTCAGAACTACCAGCACTTTAAATATTGGAAAATAATTAACATTTTTAGAAGACTAACACTGTGTGGTCCAAATAAGCCATGTCTATATGCTTTGTGTATGCTATAGGGAACTTAGGGAAGAGTGACTCATGTCTGGCTTAGGGAATAAAGGCCTTTCTTTAGAATTCTATGCCAGTACTATTAGTTCAGTGGTTTTTGGATCGCTCTTGATGGGACTCAGTGAGTTCCTGTTTCACAACTCAAGAAAGCAAGAACAAAGGAAAACAAAACCATTTACATGCTTTTTTCTTGTTCTTTGAAGTTTTAAAATATATTGCCGTTCTGAGTGATTTTTCTAAGCCTTTGTATACAATCTCAAATGGACTATATTATCCAACCTAAGGTACTAAGATATCTGTTTTTATTTTTTCACATTTTTGACACAAATTCAGTAACTGCTTTGATATGTATGTTTTGTGTTGTTGATCTGCATATATATTTAATGTGCTCTCTTTAATTGCTTAAAAATGCAAATCCATGGTGTATAACAGGAACTGCTTTGTAGAAATATTAAGGTAGAATTATAGTATGCTCTCAGGGAATAAAACTTATTAAGCAAACTTTTTTTTCATAGAAAGGAGGATAAAAGGGCTATCCGGTTTGTGTTAAAACAAGACTTTGTGTTTTACTGTATTAATGGTAAATCTGAAAGGCATACACTTGTGGGAAGACATACGATGGCTTTAAGATCATTGATTTGAAAATCCTGTGTTTTTCTCCATGTTAAGGCCATATGTAAGCATAATGGTATCACTATGTGTTCTCATTAGATGCTCTTGAATATTTTATACTACCTATTAAAAGTAGTGCCAACTCTCTGGGGACAGATGGTTTTTATGAGATGGAGGAGATTGCTCCCTATTTTGATATCCTCTCTCAAATTTGGGGTAGGTCAAAGAAGGCAAGCAATGTTAATTATTGTCAGTACTGGTGCCTCTTCATTTTTTTTTTCCATCAATAGATACTAGACTGCAGAGAAGAATGAACATTTGTAAAGAGTTGAAGATTCTAGTTTTATCACTTTATTATTAATAAACTCTTGATTTAAATGATTTCCCAGTAAGAAAAAGCTTTCTTCCCATCTTGGGGGATAGAAAATAAGGATTTTCAGGACTTACAAAGCTTAGAATGGTGTCTAACTTTCCGAATTCCAGTTTGGCTTCATTACTTATCAGTTGGGACAAACCACCATAGTTGGGAATAAAATAGTATGTCTTCCCTAGGGTTGCTTTCCTTTATAGAACCTGGAGGAAAGTAGTGCTCATTACATAGTAAGTGTTTCTCTGAAGTTTCATGATAATGCCCTATACAAACTATTTGGAATATTGCCTAGCACAAAATTGGAATCCCTGAAAGGATCAGCAATAGTTCACGTGCATTTCAGGAAACTGGGCCTTCATCACACAGCGTTTGCTGTCTTGCAAATTCCTATTATCTCTCTTAGTATTGTAATATTTTAAGAACTCTGGTGCATTTAAATGTACAGATTTAAATTATATCATATTTTTCACTGATTCATGAATATATCATAGTTTTCACTGAAGAGAAGTGTTCAGAATGGCATGTACCATAGAATGATTAAAGCAATATTTTTAGGCTGCTGTTAAAAAATTCATTAGGAAGACCTCCCTGTAGAAGGTAGAATCATACATATATGACAAAATTTAATGTTTTCTGAGCAGCCAGTTAGCCTCTTCTTTTGGCCCAGAAAATACCAGTCCAAGTATTTTCCTCATTTAAATAAGTTACTAATTCTGCTATGTTTCTTTGTGTACATCAAAACACTCAAATTACTGATTTCACAACAAAGAGCATTCTATATCTAAATCTAAAATTATATTTTTATTTGCATTATTTATGAAGTGCAGTTAAGAAATAAAGAGAAAAAAATTGGGACCAGCAGTTAGCGTAATGGCTATGTCGTTGGACTCCCATGTAGCCGACAGCGGTTTGCGTCCTGGACCCGGTGGCTTAAAACTCACACCGAGTGCGTGTGCGTGCGTGCCCAAGATCCGAGAGGAGAATGGAGGAGAAGGGATTGCGATGTGGCCATCCCCCCTCGGGGGTGATTTCTTGCTTTCTGTCTCTCTGTCTCTGTCTGGTGAGTGCACGCGCCCTATAGCAAAAACCTCTCCAAAAAAAAAAAAAGAGAAAAATATTATAATACCTAAGAGTGTTAATGGAATTCAGTCTCAAAATAAAAAATCTTCCAAGATTGTAACTGAGAGCTACTCTCTGTCCTTACAATCCATGTTACTTACGTCATTCAGCTCTTACCCTTGATGCTGAGTATTTTCCCCCCATAGAGACAGATAATAATTCAACCTTGAGTTTATAAAACCAGCACCCTCCTCTGCCAACCCATCATAGCAGAGCAAAATCTCAAGGTTACTGCTCATGTAATTACAAAATATCTCATTCAATATAATAAAAGTTACTGTTTTAATCGTGCCTTTTGATTCACTGAAAAAAGAAATCAAGAGGTAACACATCGAAGTGAGGTCTTCTCAGAAAATGGTGCAATTTGATCAGTTTATACACTTTAATTCACTTACTCTGTGTTATTTCCCATTTATTCAAAACTCAACTCAACAAATATTTATTAGTTAATTAATATGTTCTAGAAGGTTTCCTAAGGGAGTTTTGATCTACTAAAGATAATTTATTAAAGATTTTGGCACAGTTTTTTAAAGTTGTTGTTTACTGCCAAGCCAAATAGTTTATAGGTTCAGTCTCCTCAGACATCATCCTGATAAAATATATCAGGCAAGTTCCATCAAGACCCTAGGTTAAGGTCAGTTTATCAATTGTTATTTCACATGTGTCTTTTACATATGTCTGGAGAGTCTTTTAGATGGCATCACTCATGAAGCCAGCAGGAGTGACTATGTTAACCTTGGCAAAATAAAAGATAGTCAATTTCAACCTAGACAGGCATGACCCTTGCTGTAGTTCAAGGACTCACTCAAGCACTGAATGAGCTTTTCCTTCCAAGGCTATCCTGGAATTGACTATAAAGTAAAGCAAATTACTGCCTACTGGCTTATATATTTGTCACTATCTTGATTTCAGTGTAGATATCTTATTTGTAGGTACAAAAATTGAAACGGAAATTAGCATCCTTGCAAAAATGCTTAAACACTATAAAAAGGTACATGATACAAAGTAAGACTCCTCCTATCTTGACTTCTTGTCTTCCAGTTGGCTCGCCAGAGCAACTACTATTCCTGTAATAGCTTCTGATTTTTGGTTTCTGAGGTAATCTCCACATTTTTCTTATTATATTCGTCTCTCTCTCTATTCCTCTTTATATCAACAGATAGGCATAAGTGTATGTGTGTATGTGTGTGTGTATATATATATATATATTATATATATATATATATATATAATTTAATGGATATATTTATTTCTTCCTTTTCTCTCCAAGAGGTACCATAGCATTTATACTAAATGGATTTCCCTCTAGACATTTTTATTCACTTAACAAAATTTCTGAAAAGCCTAACTTAAAAATGACTTTATACAAGGGAATTGTCAAAAAGATTATGGAAAATGTGTATTTTGAAAAAACTATACATGAATATTTTTTGCAACAAAATAAACTCAAAACTTAACTCCATTTCCCATGAACTTTTTGAACGATAATTTTTTAAGTCCCTTCTTTTTTATTTTAAATTTAAAAAAAAAAATTATTTGCCAGATGGCAGATGTGCTCACTGGAGAGAGAGAGAGATAGCAAGAAGGAAAGAAAGAGAATGGATCCCCTTGCCACCACGGAGCATGGTCATGCCACAATACCTTCTCCTCTATTTCCCCCTTCTTCTGTGATTTGTGGCACGCATGCCCAGCATGTTTCCTAAGCCACTAGGTCTAGGACTCAGACTGTGTAATTGTTCATGTAGGATCCAGCTACCTTAACCACCACACCGTGGAGGGAATACTGTTAGTAATGGTGGTGAGCATGACTGATGTTAAGTCACTAGGGGAGAGAAGAAGAGATTCACAAGTTTTCCAGGAAGTCTTTAGAACATACAGGCTGGGCGCATGTGGCCACACTACAATCCCTTTTCCTCTATCTCTCCTTGCTTTCCAGATTTCAGGCATGCATGCCCATCTGCCTGACCTGTTTGTCAAGTCTGAGACTTGAACTGCATAGTTGACCATTTCAGATCCAGTCACCTTAACCATCAGGGCATGGAACCAGTCCAATATCAAACTGTTTTATGATGACAGTAATTTTATCCTGATGCAAATATTTGTATTGCTTAACAAGGTTATAAATGTGTTTTACAAACAAAACAAACAACTAATTATGTGTGCTCCAAGGACTCCCTGGAAAACTTGTAAATTTCTCCTTTTCTCCCCCAGTGACTTAACATCAGTCATGCTCATCACCGTTACCAACAGGATTCCCTCCTCTGGAGTGCTCCTGTTTACTCTGACTATAGCTCAAATGCCAATGTTCCCACCAAACTCCAGCAAGCCAAATTATCTAAACATTTAAAGAACACTCACATTTCCTACTCTCTGTTTGCAATATCTACCTACCTTGTGCAAAATCAGAACATCCATATGGAAAATGAAAATGCTACCATTTTTGTTGTCTATAAAATAAAATGCTTTAAAATTATAATTTATTTTTCTAGATATTTCAATGATAATGGTAAAATGATGATGCACCAAGAATACTCTACATTCCCATAACAGAGCATTATTATCTTTTGACATTGACCTGTAGAATAGTATCATTTGGTCTGGTTATCTGATACAAAAACTTACTCTGTACAGTCAAAGATACCTTCCCCAGTCAGAGCTCAGAGTACAGGAATCAAATTAAAGTTGATGATTAAGAGGTGTGCAGGTGGAGAGAAGTATCTGGTAAGGCTTTTCCTGACAAAAGGCCCTTATTTTCCAATAACAGAGCTTCACTTCTCAGAGGTGTATAGACTTGCAATTCAGAAACGTGCAAGCCAAGGTCTTGGAACTGTAGCCAACTGACAGAGAACAGAGCTATGGGTGAGAGTACTGCAAAAGTGTTTATAGAACAAGGCAGACTATATTAGTATAGCTTTATAATCCCAAGATTATTTCTTTGTCTCTTCTACCTCTAAATTATTATCCAAACATTTCATGTTGCTTTTGTCTATGTCTATTGTATTGTATTGATTTTACTGGCTTATGAGTCCCATAACCTATCGGTTCAATTTTGACTGTGAGTGGCTTGAGCACAGAATCTGGGTGTTCAGCATTTCTATGTTCTCAATTCCTAATACAAAGTAGAGTTTTCTTTAAAAGAATAATGATACAGGCCAAGTTCATATCCCACCATTGATAAACTAGTTATGTAGAATTATGTCATTTAGGGGCCAGCAGGTGGTGTGGTGGTTAAGGTTGCTGGACTCCCACATGACTATGGTTTGAGTACCGGACCTTGCAGCTTTCTCTTTCTCTCTCTCTCTCTCTCTCTCCTTCTCTAGTCAAATTAAATAAATAAGTAAAGTTAAATAAAATAATTCTTAGAAAAAGAATTATTTAAGAATTAGGTAATTTAATCCATTTTTCTAAACTTCAGCTTAGACTCCTATAGCATAAAGATAGTAACTTCAAGTGCTTTGAAGTCCTCAAATTGTGTGTGTGTGTGTGTGTGTGTGTGTGTGTGATAAAATGCTTTAACAAAAGTCAACTCAAAATGGGTCAAAGATCTAAACATAAAGACTCAAACTGATGGAAAACTAGGGGAAAGATTTCTTCAGTAAGACCTGTAAAGCACAGGTGGTAATCTCAAAAGTAGACAAGTGGAACTACATCAGGCTGGAAAGCTTCTACACAGCAAAGGAAACAATAATCAGAGTGAAAAGACAACCCTCAGAGTAGGAGAATATATTCACAAACTATGCAAGGGACTAATAAACAGAATGTAGAGGGAATTCTGCCTGAGCAGCTTACTTGCCCAAAAAATCCAATTAAAAAAGTAGGCAAATGAGCTGAACAGAAAACTTTCCAAGGAAGACATACAAATGGCCAAAAGAATATGAAAACAATGTTCAACACTTTCAACACCTCTTATCATAAGGGAGATTAAAATCAAAACCACAATGGAATACCATTTAACTCCATCCAGAATGGCTATGATAAAAAAAATAATAATAAAGAATAAGTGCTGGCTAGGCTGTTGTGAAATGGAAACCCTCCTACACTGTTGGTGGAAATGTAAATTAGTATAGTCACTATGGAGAACAATATGGACTATACTCAATGACTTGCAAATAGAACTTGCATATGACCCAGTAATCCCACCCCTCAGTATTTATCATAAAGGTAGGAAAACAGTCAGAAAGACATTTGCACATCCATGTTTATTGCAGCATTACTCACATTGCTGAGACATAAAATCAACGTAAGTGCCTGAAAATGGATGAATGGATTGAAAAACTGGGTATATATGCACTTTGGAATACTACTCAGCCATTAAAAAAAATGAGATCATCTCATTTGACACAAGTGGATGAATACAGAATATTTAATGCTAAGTAAGACAGACTACGAAAGATAGACTTTGTATGTACCCGTTCAATGTATACCGAATGTCTGCACTTTACAGCAGAAACTGAAAGATTGGAAGACTTAACAACAGAGACATCAAGTGTAAATACCAGAGACTGTACAGGAGGGAGTGGACAGTTGGGGATGGAGGGAGGAACTTAGGGAAAAAAATAAAAGAACATCTAACAGACTAAAGAATGGAAAGTTATTTTGTATAGTAATATCTTTGATTTGCTGGACAGTCAACACATTTATACTTTGAAAACCCATATCGTATGCTGTACAAACAACGAATAAATATAAATTATAAAAAAAAAGATATAAAGAAGCATGAGGGATACCCTAGCACCAAACCGTGACTTTCTTCTTGAATAAGTAAAAGCACTGAAAGTATCTGGAAAAAAAATAGCTGAAGTGCTTGGTGCAATACCAGACATAGGCTCTAAAATGGTAGCTTCCTTTGTAATTTTTTAATTTTGAAAAATCTTTTGTAATTATTATTTATTTAAAATCTTTATTTATTTTTGTAATTATTATTCAGTGATCTTTGTCATGCTAAATGGAAAGGAATTGACATATTAACTATTTCCTATGGAGGCTTTAGTAGATTTATAAAAATCAGCTGTTGCTTAATTTGAAAATGATAAGAGTTGAACCAAGAGAAGATGAACATTCACAGATATTGACTCAAAATATTAGTCTAAGTTCAAACTTAAATGTATATATTTACATTTAAAAATTTTACATATCTTCTATTTTAGGCTTATATCAATTGGTTCTGTAAGGTATGCATATTGCAACTTATCAAATTATCTATGTTTTTCATAGAGCTTCAAATTGCCTCAGATATTTAAGATTTTTCAAATCTAAATGAGTCACTTAAAGTGAAATATGATTTTTGTCTCAACATTTACTTCCACTTTAAGCCAATAATAGGGAGTTCGAGTGTACTATAATGATATAAGCCTTTTACCCTAT
>NW_006159736.1:4226740-4228521 GCF_000334495.1 Tupaia belangeri chinensis | reverse complement strand
AACTTTTAAAAAATGTGTAAAATATGTTTTAAAAAATCAAACTACTTGGGTACTCTGAAAAGTAAATGAAAAGCAGGCAGAATATGGAAGGGAGTAAAATCTGAAGAAGCAAGTTTTCCATTTTCTTTTTTAACTTTTAGAAACGACTCTCAACATATTTGATTTTTCTGTGGTAATAGAAACATTCTGATTTCAAAGAGAAATACAATTATGAATGAAGAATGAGAAATTCCTCTTCTCCAAAATTTTTTGTTTAATGCAGAAATTCTTTTATTTTTATGAAATAATCAGTAAAACAGCTGGAATATATTACATGGTTCTCTGGTATATATGGCAATGAATTGTTTTGTTAAAGCAAATTATATCTGAGGTCACTAATTTTTAGTCTGCAATCTCATACAAAGATTTTGATATGTACATATTTCATTGTGAAGAATAAATATTTTTTATGAATGGCAAAAGTACTTTTAGGGAGAGAGAGTAAAAGGGAGAGAAAGGAGGAAGAAGAGAAGAAGAAAACAAAAGAGGAGGAGAAAAGAAGAGGGGGAAATTAAGAGAAGAGAAAAGAGAACAGAGAGAGGGACAAAAATTTGTGGTTACAATGGAAAATATTTCTTCTGGAAATACCCAGAGTACAGTTGCCCCCCCCCCCCCAAAAAAAAAAATCCTTACTGATATATTCAACTAAACTTGCACATTTGCTCCCAAATGATTATATAAAAAACAATAATTATTCTGAATAGTATTGTAAAGAGATTAAAATCAAGTTCTCATTCCAGTGGTACCGATTCAGAAAGCACTACTCAAAGGTCATAATTATGAAAGGTACTAACTGTCTAAATGATATGACTTTTAAATGGCTAAGTTGGTTCACAAACCTCTCAGAACTATAAGAACTATAATTATGTGGCACAGGGACAGTGGGAAGAAGTCAGAGGCCACAGAGAGCAGATTTCCATCATTGCCAAATGGGTTTCCTTGCTGGTTAGACACTGAGCTTTAAATAAAAACCTGACAAAGAGGGGGCACCCCCATCTGCAGTTGCATATAAAAGATAAAAATCAAGGGGAAAAGCTACATTTACAGGATGATGTCAGCTGATCTAAGAACAATTGCATTAACTGTACTGAGAGAAGTTAAGTCATGATAATTATCTGAACTGGGACACTGTTCAGATAATGTCTGGAATACAGACCAATGTTGTAAAAATGTCAAAGATCAGACACCAACATTTAAATTGACATCAGAAATGTAAATATGAATACTACTTAAATAGAAATTTATGATCTTTCAAAGCAAAAGGAATACATGAATTTTATCATTGCTCCTACAAATTAAGCAGGAAATACCATCATAGGCTTTGTTTTGGTTTTTTTAAGATAAATGCTCAAAGAAGTTGAATCAAACAGATCTAAGTAATGAACACAGGATTAAAATCAGGTCTCCTGGGACAAGTGCTCTTTGTAACAATAGAGCAATTGAACCTGTCATAATTGTTCTCTAAAACTCTCTATCCAAGGGCCCTCTGTTTCTTGATTCTTCCTTGAAGAAACTGGAGTTTCTATTGAAGTTTTAGCCACTGTGCTGCTATGCCACTCTGTAACCAGAATTTGCCTTTGGCATGAAGCCTCAAAAGAAAAGAAAATGGAAAACTTGCTTCTTGACAAATGCTTCATCAGATTTAACTCCCTTCCATAATCTGCCTGCTTTTCATTTACTTTTTAGAGTATCCAGATAGTTTGATTTTTAAAACATAGTTTACACTTTTTAAAAATAAATTA
>NW_006159736.1:4225780-4226709 GCF_000334495.1 Tupaia belangeri chinensis | reverse complement strand
CAGGAAGAATAGGGTAAAAGTAAGCTTACATCACTATATTAGACTAGAACTCCCTATTGTTGGTTTAATAGAATAACATTATCATAATGGTTTGGAAACATCCCAGAATAACAGAAATTGATGCAAAAGTTTTACATGTCATGTTTGCAAATCCAATGCTTGTTTTCTACATCTAACACTGTAGATTTCACATTCCTGAAAAATATTTTGTTTCTCATGGTTTTCTTCAACAACTCTGTTTTTTGTTTTGTTTTGTTTTCGACATCTTTTTCTCAGATTAACGTTTAAAAGTGTTGCTTAATAAATCATCTCTGGCCCTCTACTTTATTTGTGTTAATGATGGAATTTCATCAACTCTCCTTTGGATCACAGTTTACCTGCCGGTGATCCATAAATCTTTTCCTCCAGCCTCAACTTTGTCCTAAGTTTGCTCATGCATGTGTCAGAGTGCTAACTAATCACATTCTTTTGTTTAACCCATAGTTACCTGAAAATCAACATGTCCAAAATGGAAATTCCTCCCCAATATGCTAATTTCCCTCCACATGCCACTGATAGTCAAGGTAGGGGATTACACTTTACTTAAAGAAGTTTGACTCAGTTGATACCTAAAGTTGTTTTAAAACATTACTTAGAGTTAATCAAATAAAGACATGAAAGTGTGAAAAGCGAAGGTGAATTTAAGAAAATACATGAGAGTTTGTGTCATTAAAATACAAAGGGATAGAAAATGTCCATAAGTGGCTCAGTAACATGGCACTATAATATGCTCAGCATTGAAACTAGCAACCTGCAAGTCATGCCATAGTCTCTTTTTTACTCTATATCCTGACAAATATGGTATGTTCCTTCAATATTTTTGGTCCTTCTTTTTCTGACTATTCCAATGACCCCCACCCCCACCACCACCACCACCCCACACCCCGCCC
>NW_006159736.1:4217663-4225718 GCF_000334495.1 Tupaia belangeri chinensis | reverse complement strand
CCCCCCCCGCAGCATCTAGACAAAAGCAATCGCCACTTACTAGGTTTCCCTGATCCAGTCTTCTTTGCTCTTAAGTTCACCTTCCAGACTCTTGTCACTAGGCCTTATTTAAGATATAAATCTGGGCATCTCCTCAGTTAGTATTTTTTAATCATTCAGGCTTCAATGCAAATTGTCTTTGAGGACAGGTCTCTGACTTTAACTCATTAATCTCCCTGCCCATGTCTGTTTCTGTTCCTTTCCCCTCAGTTTGCATTTTATAACATCAAATAATATGTCTTTTCCTGGACCCACATGAGGTTTCACACCATGCTGCCCTTATTTGATTAATCCTTACTTATGCTTCAAAACCCAAGGACATGTCTACTAAATTGCACTTCCTGAATCCCTTGCCTTGTCTATCAGTGCTTTCACCCTCCTCTGTGCTGGAGACACTGATCTATACACAGTGACTTACAGCTTTGATCTCTAGCCTAAGCCCTTTCTTCTAAGTTATGGAATTCTAAATCAAACTCCCTACCTAATATCTTCACTTGAGAATCTCAAAGGCAGCACAAATGCCATCTGACCGTTGTGTTACTTGTTTTCTTTGCTCTTGATGTAGATCCTCCTTCAGTGTTCCCTGTGATGTGAATGTCACCACCCTGTACACTCTCATATCGGCTGGAGGACTAGGAATCTTTACATTTTTCTCTTTTCTATTGCCCAAAGGCAACTCAACATCAGTTTTTATAAATTTTATATCAAATATACTTCCAGAATCATTTCCATTTCTTTTTTTATCTTTTCTGTTTTAAAAAAAAATTGGGTAAAGTTTTAGCTCTAGGGCACTTGTACTCGCCAGAAAGACAAAGAGAGACAGAGAGATAGAAAATGAGAAATCACCCCCCAGAGGGGATGGCCACACCACTATCCCTTCTCTTCCAATCTCCTCTCAGGATCTTGGGCATGCACACAAATGTGCCCGGCGTGAGTTTAAGCCACCAGCTCTGAGACTCAAACCACGATTGACTACATACATAGCCATTACAGTAACTGCTGGTCCCTATTTCCATTTCTTTCAAAGCTGTCAACGTTGGCCCTGTAGGCTGTGGATCCTCTTCTTCCACTCTTTTTACTTTTCTATTGGTTTCCTAACTGAAGCCAAAATAATTATTTGAAAGTGAGTGAAAAACCTTATGGGGGGACCAGCAGTTGGCGTAATGGCTATGTCGCTAGACTCCCGTGTAATCAACAGCAGTTTGCATCCTGGAACTGGTGGTTTAAAACTCATGCCAGGCGTGTGTGCATGCGTGCCCAAGATCCCGAGAGGAGAACGGAGGAGAAGAGATTGAGGTGTGGCCATCCCCCCAGGGGGTGATTTCTCGCTTTCTGTCTCTCTCTCTCTCTCTGTCAGGTGAGTGCACACGCCCTAAAAGCCTCTCAAAAAAAAAAAAAAAAAACCTTATGGTATTAATATTCTGTTCTTCATATTTCAATGGTGATATGTTACTGCTAAGGTAAAGATAGATATATTTAACTGGGACCATAGAATATGGACTGGCCTTTAAATTACCAGCCTCTTCTTTAAAAGATCCAACATTTGCTCATACCCCAAAGCTTGTCTACATGCTGGGTGTTTTTTTTTTCTTCTTCTTCTTTCCTCTTCCTCCTGAATTATTACTTTCCTGCTACAATACATATATATATACAGAAACAACTTGCGAACACCTCTCTTTTAAGACATCAGGGCAATTATTTCCTCAAAGACAGCTTTCTGACTTGAAGAGATTTTTATAAACGAAAGGAATATCCTTAAAATTCATGAAACTCAATAACCATCAGTATCTAATAAATTCCACTCACTGAAGGAGGAATTAGAAAGAACCTGTGCTAGGTAAATTATGAAATGCAAAAAATAATAATAATAATAATTCCAAGTGATTTTAAACTGATGATTCAGTAAGGAGGGCACATCAGCATTTTCCGTGATTAAGAATCTTTCTTTTGAGTATTCCAAGGAATTCACATCTTTAAGGCTGGGCAATATAGATTTAAATGCAGTATTATTATTTATCATAAATACACAATAATTAATTTTTTATAAAATTCTAACTTTTCAGACTTCTTTCTGTTTTAAAACAAATGCAAAAATGGAATTCATCTTTTAAAATATATATATTTTGAGCCAGCCCCATGGCCTAGTGGTCAAGGGAACTGGATCCTACATGGCTAACCAAACTGTTCAAAACCTGTCCCCAGCTTGGGACCAGCAGTTAGCGTAATGGCTATATTGCTAGACTCCCATATAGTTGACTGCAGTTCGAGTCCCAGACCTGGTGGCTAAAACTCAGGCACGTGTGCCTGCGTGCCCAAGATCCTGAGAGGAGAATGGGGGAGAAGGGATTGCGGCGTGACCATCCCCCCTGGGGGGTGATTTCTCACTTTCTGTCTCTCTGTCTCTCTCTGTCTTTCTGACGAGCGCACATACCCTATAGCAAAAACCTCTCCAAAAAAAAAAAAAGTCAAAACCTGTCCCCAGCTTAAAAAAGATATCAGGAGAGTGTATGTGCAAAACCCAAATCCCAACATGACAGAAAGATAGAAAAGGGATTCCAGTATGACCAGTCCACACCAGGGATGCTTCCTCCCTCTCTTTCTTCCTCTCTTTCCACCTTTCTTCCTCTCTTTTGGGAGCTCACGCAATCTGGCAAAAACAAAACAAAAAAATCTCACTTATTTAAAAAATTCAAATGCTAGATAATTCTAAGAAGGTCCAGATATGATTTAATTTGTTTGAAATGAATTTTGAACTCTTTTAAAGATGCTTGCAGGGCCAACCTGTAGTGTACTGGATATACATGAGAAACACCCTACACTTGTTTCTTGAGATCTCCTTGAGCACACTGGATATGCATATATGTGCCTGGGATCCAGACCAACTGAGACCGAGGGTAGACTGTGGTGTGAGTACGCTATTTAATTTTGTTTGGGTGGGTGCCTATATTTCTCTCTGTCTTTCTATATATACATACATATCAAAAAAGAATGAATGTTTTTTAAAAGATACATGCAAATTAACAACTTGTGAGACTTAAAAATTTTAGTCTCTTAAATCTGTATAATCACTTATAAGGTTCTAAATATTATAGCCATTGAATATTAAGTTCACAATTTAAGATAATTCATAACATTAAATTTACTCATTAAGAGTAGAACATTAAAGTCAGTTATTTTAGTATTTCAACAAGCAAAAAAAAAATAGAAAATTTCTTAAGGGGAAATACAAATTTGATACTAGTTCTCGTAAAAATTTCATTAGATAAGAAAATTAAAATGTTTTGGATGAGCTAAGAATAGAATTAATCTCATGACAGCAGAGTAATAGAAGAGCATTTGTTAAAAAATTAAATCTCTTACTTATTCAATCAGTTATCCATTCAGTAAACATTTATCATGCCTATATTATATGAAAAACTCTGTAGAGTATGCTGAGGATGCAAAGAGAGAGGAGACACTTCTGCTTCCAAGAAGCGAATAAGTAGAACAGGAAAGAAAGAAATTGCAAAACAATGTGGCAAGCGTTATAATCAATTCAAGTGCAACGAATTTGGGGAGCATAAAGGAAAGTGATGACTTAATACATTCTCAGCAAGTTTTTTTTCTGTAGACTAAATAGCACAACTTGCACATATAGTTGTGGTAAATTTTAAACATGTATGGATTTTTTTAGTAATTTAGTAGAATTAATATTGAATAACATTTTCATTTTACAATTTTTGAGTAAATATGACTATCATAAGGTATCTATAATATAATTAGCTAAATTTATAACAAATCGTCATCATAAAAATACATTTCAAATCACTGATTATGTTCCATGCATTCTTTTATTATTGTACACGTTTTAAATGAGTAACCTCAGGATAACAAGTAGACTTTAGCCCTGACTGCTGAAGACTATCTGAAGTACACTGTTGATAAGGATTTTAAAGATGTCTGGGCTAAGTGGAAAAGAATGTAGTTATTGATTATCTACATGTGCTATAGGCACAAGAAAGGGGGATATTGACACACTGTGCTAGACATCCCTGGAGTAGGTGAACAGCATAGGTGTTACATGATTAACCTGAGAACAGGGAAGCAGATGGAGTGTGGCACGTTAAAATGAAATTTTGTTCGAAACAAGGCAGGACCAATCAGTCCTGTTTCAGAGCACAGTCAGCTCTTCTGCCTGAGGAAAGGAAGACTAGGGTTGGGGTCAATGAGAAGGGGAGTCACCTCCCTTTACTAGTCATTATATTCGGCCTCAAATTACAGAGAAACAAACTAAATGTTAAGAAGGGCTATTGCTTTCCTTTTGGTTGTGTTGATTTTTGTGAGTCATCCTTTAGGGGAAAAAACCTTTTATTTTATTTAGTTTTTAAGATGGGGTCTCACCATGTCATCATCCGTTCACCTCAGACACCCAGTGGGGACTACAGGGTCACACAAGCACATCCAGTTTGTTTCTACCAGTCTTCCTGTATTGCCTGGGCCACACTTACCCCATGATTCTTCTGCCTCGGCCTCCCCAGGTCAGTGGGATTACAGGCACACATCACCCCTCTCCCCACCCCCAGCCTTTTGGTTGGAAAGGGAATAAAACCAGATTTCCCTATGTGAGTCTGGCCTGCCAAGCACCGTGTCTTAGCAGCAGACAGCGCCATAAATGGGCCACAGCCAACCAGCTTTTTACTTATGTACCAGAGAGCCATGATGACCAGTGTTAAATTACAGGAAACTTGTTTGGCAGCAACGGGGAACAAAATAGTGTTCTGTGCTGTTGCATTCAAAGAACCCTTTAAAAACTGGTACAAATGATAATCACAGATTAAGAGCCTTGAAATGCTGAGCGCCACTGAGTCACAGTAGTTTTTGTTTGTTAGAATAACAATCCAGATTTAATCACTGATAGACACAAGGTATTCCTGTTGAATATAAAATCAAATTAATGCCAGTAGGTTAAATGGTAGGGCTTATTTTTAGAATAACAGTTTTTCTCTTGGCATAACCTATCAAGCTTGACATTTCCCGTCTCGTCCCTTCTCTCCTGCATTTTTATGCATATACAGTTGAACCTGATGGGCATGTTCTTTCCCCTTGCTTTCTTTCTATATTATATGTTTACATGTGTGTTGAAGAGGCTGAGTGTATGAACATACACTATGGAGGTGCTTATAAAATTCAGACAGGATGTGCATCAAGTAAGAAATAATATATCCAAAGTAAGAATATGATATCTCAAACCTTTCTTCAGCTTCTGCATAGGAATCTGAAAATCAGGAATAACTTTTTGGATCTGAATTCATTGCTAACATCCATTTTCATATTAATATGGATATCTATCAGTGATTAAATCATTGTAACTCCTAAAAAGGAAAAGATAGTACACTGTCCATCTGCCTTGCTATTCTTTTAAAATTAAATGTGTCTATCTTTCTTTCTTTCTTTATCTTCTTTTGAGATTTTTTTTTTTTTCTCTAGGGCATATGTGCTCCCTGGAGAAAGAGAGAGGCAAAAAGTGAGAAATCACTCCCTGGATGGATGAACATGCCACAGTCTCGTCTCCTCCATTCTCCTCTTGGAATTTTGGACATGCACGCACATATGCCCAGAGAGATTTTCAAGGTGTCAGGTCCAGGACTCAAACTGGGGCCAACCATGTGGGAAACCAATGACGTAACCACTATGGCACCGGCTGGTCCCATCCTTCTTTTCTCTTCTCTTCTTTCTTTCTTCCCCTTCTCATTTTCCCACCAAAATTATAGCAACAGAAACTAAATACTGAACGTATTTTTGTGGATATCCAATGGATTTCACGTTGAGTGACAATCAACGTATGAGGAGATTGATTATTCCGTTCTTTTTTTCTTTTATCAAACAGCTATCCAGTCATTATTACATCATTAGTAAGTTTCTGCACAACCTTTAATATGAAATGCCACACCAGACTGTGCTTTTTCATATGTAGAAGGTGAATGTTGCATTTGCCAAAGAATAATACTGTAATTTGATTGGCTGAAAATATTCACATAGTTAGTACTTTAGTTATCTCACAACAAATGTGCCTGTCTCAGACAGCTGGTTACCCTGTGAGTCACTATTCCACCTTCATACAATTTATTTCCTTATGTTATGGGAGCCAAAATCACCATTATCTTCATGGAAGGATATAAAGTTATATTAAAATCAGTAAGCTGATATATTTTATATTTTATAGCCATACCAGAAATGAATTTTTCTTAGATAAAAAGGTCATAAAATTGCACAAAAAATTCCATTTTCTAAACTCATAACTTATTTTATGAAAATTATACTGTATGCTTTTTATGCTTAAAAACAAACAAGCTATACTAAGCCACACATTTCAAAGTTTATAAATGGAAGTGCATGCTATATTACACTTTAATTCAATTCACTGTAAAATTTTCTGTCAAAATCTTATCAAGTGAAATTAAACTATGATACTTCCATGAATTCTGACTCAGTAGACTTCATTTTAAATAAAATAACAGAGGGGTTAAGATAAGGAATTGCATGTTTGTCTCTACTTTTTTAAAAAAAAAAATTTATTGAGGTATAGTTGAAAAATAAAGACAGTAGATATTTAAGGTGTGCAATGTGATTATTTGATGCACTAAGGCATTCTGAGATGATTGCCATAATCATGTTAATGAATATTTGCATCATCTCATAGTTACCATTTTCATGTGTCTGTGTACACAGGATTCACTCTTTGCAAATATAAAGTATACACCACAATATTATTAACTGCAGTCACCGTGTTTTACATTAGATCCCCAGAAGTTATTTATCTTATAATTGAAAGATATCCTTTTACTAAATCTCATTTCTCCCATCACCCACTGCTTTCCAACTGGTAACTATCATTCTACTCTCTGCTCCGGAATTCAAATTTTAGATCATACATCTGAGATCATAGAGTATTTCTCTTTCTGTATCTGGCTTATTTCACTAAGCATAATGTCGTCCAGGTTTACCCCATGTCATTGCTGGGTCTCCCTTTCTATTGTGAAATAATAATCAATTTTATATACACATATATGCAGAACACACACACACACACACATACACATATATTATATATCCATTACATTTTCTTTATCCATTCATCCATTAACATACATTTAGATTATTTATATGTTTGGCTATTATGAATAATTACATAATGAATATGGGACTGTATGATATCTCTACTGAAATCTATATTTTTGGATAGAAAAATTAAAACCAACTCTTCTGTTCGCTCCAGCAAGGATAAAGGGAATCTCATAAGTAAAAATGAATGTGATGGAAAACGAGAGCAATGAGGGAGTGGGAACATGACAGATTTGTGAAATGAAACGGAAAGGGAATGGAAAAGGCTCTTTTTTGAAAAAAATTAATCAGGTGTAGCCAGTTTTGGAAGAGGGAGATGTAAGGGATTAAAAAAACACTGAGCTCTTATCCTTGAGTAACCAAAAAAACAGACTTTTATCAGAAACAATGAGAAAAAAGATAATTTTGTGGAAATTTACATGTTAGTTTAGATATAATCCATAGTTCATTCACCAAAATGTGTTCTTTTATAAAAAGAAACACAAATATGGGCTCAAAAGATCAAAGAATCATATACGCCTTAAGTTGGTCGTAAAACCTACACAGCATCATCTTTACTCATCTGCTATCACTTAACTGTGTTCATGAAAGTTGTTCAAAAAATTCATACCTCTTTCCTCCCACAAAGTCTTCCAACTTCTGGAGCATCCAATATCTTCAGCTTGTGTTAGAAATAGTTTGAAGTTTGCCTAAGAGGAAAAAGTAGTAAGTCTTCTAGCCCTCACTCTACCTTTTACCTTTTTCTAAACATGTTACATATATTCACTTCTTAATTTTCAAAATAGCTGTGTAAGTTATGTGCAACTATCTGACCCACCTTCTAGATAAGAAACAGGCATAGAGAAGTTTCCAACTCAAGATAACTGGGAAGTAATGGAGCAGAATTCAGGCAGGCTTCAGAGAATCCACTTGTTT
>NW_006159736.1:4197597-4217653 GCF_000334495.1 Tupaia belangeri chinensis | reverse complement strand
AGATGGTTCTCAAAGACAGCACTATGTCTTCTTCTTAAATAGAGTTCAGTGGCAGCTTGAGAAATCACACCATATTTCCAGCATTGCTTACTTTAAAAGGGCACAACACCTGGCCAATTTTCATAGTTCTAACAAGTAAAATGTAAATTGTTTGCCTGTTTTCCTTCTCAGTTGTGCCTATTCAGTTAATAGAGGAGATAATCAGTGAGTGACTACCAGCTTTGCTGGTCTTTTTCCTTTACTGGACTGGGGAATTGGCTTTAAGAATCCCAAGAGTAATAAAAACCTATCTTACACTCTCTTAACACAGCTTACTTTATATTCTACATCTTAATGAGAGAAATATAAAGTAGTATCTTGAACCTCTGAGGTTCAAAACTGAAGTAAAACATATACAAACAAATTTAAAACAGCTGGCTGTCCTATAATTGAACCTGACTGTGAAATGCCAATTCTAAGAAATCTTAAATTTAATGATCAGAGTCACAGTATGATAATAATAGGTCAAAACAAAGAAACTAAGAGTGACACCCTGTTCACTTGCACACTTAACTTCACTCTTCTTCTCTACATTGCCTGTGGGTTGGGAACAGCAGTTGGTGTAATGGCTGTCACTGGACTCCCATGTAATCAACAGCGGTTCAAATCCCGGACCTGGTGGCTTAAACTCATGCTGGGCACGTGCACGTGCATGCCCAAGATCCCGAGAGGAGAATGGAAGAGAAAGGATTGTGGCGTGACCATCTCCCCTTGGGGGGTGATTTCTCACTTTCTGCCTCTGTCTCTATCTTTCTGGTGAGCACATGTGCCCTATAGCAACAACCTCTCCAAAAAAAAGAAAGAAAGAAAGAAAGAAAGAAAGAAAGAAAGAAAGAAAGAAAGAAAGAAAGAAAGAACGAACACATTATCTGTGGGCATAAGACATTGGAAAGAAAAATTCCTTGAGCAGGAAGTCACAATGACAAAGGAACTTTTAATAAAACTATTTATGAATATAAATTGCAAAGTTACTCAATAATTTGATTTTCACGTCCACTCTTTCAAGCAGATAGGAAACAGTTTTATCATCTTATTTGAGAAAGGAAGAAAATGAAATTCAATATATTTTAGTTACTAACTGAAGTTGAAAAAGCTGTTAAGTTATATCCAGACCTTCTGAATCTAATGGTTGTGCCCCTCTGACTGTAGACTCAGGCACTCTAAGTAGGATAGGCAGTAACAAAATAATGCCAAATCTTCACTGCAAGTACCAAGCAGGTTCTTTACTCAGCGTGCCTCCCTGAGTTGGCAGGTGTCCTACTCCATATGGAAGACCCTGACTGATGAATCTTCTTCATCTTGCAGCTACACCAGGCGGAACTTGATGTTTCCTCAGCTGCTGAGGCAGGAGAAGAGAGCACTAAAGAGTCTCCTACCAGCAATTAAATGCTTCATCATTTCTGCTCACAAACCATTACCCGGAAATAGTCACATGGTGGAAAATCTAATCCTTTTGTGATCCCAGAAGTGGAGGAGAATTGGATGTGGCACTGAAAGTCTTCTGTCACAGTGACCTTGGATGACTAATAATCAAAAGTAAACAAATGAGCATTAGAAACCATTATGAAATAATTCCTCATGCCTGGACTTTCTGCAATTAATTTCTGTTCCTGTGACAGAAATGATAGAATCAAGGAATTGGAAACCCTTTAGAGTAACTCCAATCACGTCATCTATGTTAGTCATTTTTCAAGTGCCAACAGCCGGAAAGGCAGTCAGCTAACGCCTTCCTTACACTCCGAAGATGGCAGCCTGTATTGCTCTGAGAAACTGACAGTTCTTCTTGAGAGACTGAGCTCTTAGAAGGATCCAAGTTAACGTCAAAACGAAGAGGAAGAATAAGTGCATCAGCAGGTTTGTTTATTAATTAATTAATTTCTCCCCGTGAGAGCAAGGCATTAACAACTTACAAAATCTATTGATACTTTGGACAGGTAGAGCCGTGATTTGTTTTTATTATTTAGGTTTTTTTCCATAAGGCATGTGCACTCTCTAGAGAGGCACAGACCCCCAGTTACAGCCACTCCAGAATCCCTTTTCCTCCATTCTCTTCTTAGGATTTTCGGCATGCATGCACATTCACCTGCTATGATTTTCAAGCCATCAGGTCCGGAGCCCAAACCATGATGAGCCATGTGAGACTTTAGCACCTTACTCACCACACCACCTACTGGCCTCAAGCTATAATTTTTTTTTTTCCTAATTAGAAGTATTGGGGGGTTGGGACCAGCAGTCAGCACAATGGCTATGTCGAGGAATTCACATGTAGTCAACCGCAGTTTGAGTCAACCTGGCATCTTAAACTCACACCAGGCACGTGCATGCCCAAGATCCAGAGAGGAGAATGGAGGAGAAGGGATTGTGGCATGGCCATCCCCCCTGGGGGGTGATTTCTCACTTTCTGTCTCTCTGTCTCTCTCTGTGTTTCCGGCGAGTGCCCGCACCCTGTAGCAAAAACCTCTAAAATAAAAGGAAGTATTGGGGGTGGAATAGGTGCCAGCAGGTGGCATGGCAGTTGGGGCACTGTATTTTCACATGGCCGAATGTGGTTCAAGTCCCAGACCTGGAGTTTTGCTTTCTTTCTCTCTCTCTCTCTTTCTCTGATGAGTGCACGTGCCCTATAGCACATTGGAAAGAATAATGGTAATAATAAATAAAATTAAATAAATAATTCTTTTTGTAAAAAAAAAAGAATATTGGGGATGGAGGAGGAAGGAATATCATTTAGTATCAGGAAATTTGAGAGAAAAGCTAGATAAAATATCTGAACAATTTTATATCTTAGAAAAATCGAAGTGACAGCACAGTTTAGTGGCCAAAGGGTAAACTCTGGGGTCAAATGAACTTGCTCTGGTTATCGATTATGCCATTCATTGAGCATCGGAATAGTTGACCATTAAAAACACATAGATATTAATGCATGTCCTACTTGGTAATCGTGAGGAAGCAATGGGCTAATTTTTGTGAAAGAACTCTCTAGAAAATAACGTACCTACAAAACATAGGACAAATCCAGAAATTTAAATATAACTGTGAATTTGTCAAGTTGATATAAAGATAAAAAGAAAGAGCAAAATCTGTGACACATGAGAACCAGGCCATTCAACAGATGAGCAGAGGAATTTCTACTGTTGAGTTTCTTTCTCTCCTCATCCTTACTGCTGGAATTTGAAATGCAGTACACACTCATCTTTCTTCCTCTGCACAGGTACAGAAAATCTGGAGCTCATTTTATGGTTAGGGAGAACGATCGCTTTTAGAATTTATTTTTTCTAAATGTATTTCACATGATCAGTGAATGAGCCATGCTTGTGGGTAAAATAAAATAAAGAAGCCAGAGGTTTGAAAGCATGTTGAAAAGACAGAGCAGCTACTTTTGTTTGTTTTAGATTTGCCTGTAATATTCCATATGATCCATATAAGGAGACTTAATCCATTTTAATGAAGATGTGGTTTACATATTTTCCTCTAGCGAGTTCATGTTGAGCTCCTTCAAACAAAATGCTATATTTTTGTGTGAGCCTGCCTTTTAACAACAAAAGTAAATTTGATCAAATGAATTAATAACTTGATCAAATAAATGAAGATGCTATTAATTCACTAAACTTAAATCTCCACTGCAGAAAGCATGTGGCCAGTGCTGCAAAGCCATATGTCCATGCTTCCTGCCATGAGGTAGTGTTTTAGTCCAAACTAGTAGCTTGAGGAACAGATGTTAAAAAATATTTTTTAGTTATAACTACTGCTTTACATAAACTGACTTCTGAAATATAATCATCACCTTTAAATTTTATTTAGAGCTGAAAATTTAACATTGACATTTTAAACTGCCTAAGCAATCAGAGGGTTAAAATTTCCTGAGAAGAAAGTGCTTATAAAAGTAGGAAGTTACTCACATCTCCATAACACTTATGAATAATCCATATGGATAGCCTTACATCTGCAGAAACCACCCTCGTGTAACTCTTTCCTCTCAACTGTATTCATCCGCTTGTCTCTTCATTTGTTCATTCAAAATCTATTTGCTAAGACCTAGCATTGTTAGGCACTCTTTCAGCTATTAAGATTATGTGAAGGTGGGACAGCAGATGGTGTAATAGTTACATTGCTGTTCTCCCATGTAGTTGACCACAGTTCAAGTCCCAGACCTGCTGGCTTAAAACTCACAATGGGCACACTCACAAGTGTATGTGCATGCCCAAAATCCCAAAAGGAGAATGAAGGAGAGGGAATTGTGGGATGGGCATACCTCCCCGGGGGGAGTGATTCCTTGCTTTCTGTCTCTCTGGCAAGTACACACACCTATAACAAAAATCTCTCTTTTAAAAAAAAAAAAAAAACATTATATCAAAGTAAGAGTACAGAGCACCACTATGGCCTTGGGGACTTGATAGATATGGAAGTCCCCTCTGAGAAGTGGATAGTGAGCAGAAACAGAAATCAAGCAGCCATACTAAATGAGAAGTGCAAATTCAGAAGTACAGATTACAGTTTTTTCTGGAAGGAAACAGTACCCCAAGCACAAACATGACAGCCCAAGGTAGGAGAACCCTTGGTGTGTTGAAGAAAGAAGCCAATGTGACTACCCTGGAAGGAAAACATGAGAGAGTTTTATGGATAGATCCTGGAGGACTTCTTAGGTCCGAATGAGAACTGTAGGTTCACTTTGATCATGGCAGCCATTGGGGGTTTTATAATATACAGAAAGGCAGTTGTAAAATATGTGTTTTAAGGATGACTCTGACCGCAATCTAAAGAATAAACTCAAGAGAATTCACGTGCCATTAGGGAGATCAGTTATGAGACACACGCCTGAAGCCCAATTCCATGTACCAAATATAGTCAATAATTACTACTTTTGAAAATTTTTGGTTGATTTTTATTTATTTCATGACAGAGACAGGCACCCCCAATAGGAACTTGCTGCCACCATCCACCTCCAGTCTCAGTTTGCAGCCCCAGGGAGATCCTAGGATGCAAACTCAGGACTTATCCCAGGTGAATCCAGTTGCAACACTACTGTGCCGTCACCTGGCTGGTAAAAATTCTTATTTAAGGGGCAGATTAATATACTAAATTAACTGAAGACTGGAAGCTTTGGGAACCTTTTTTTTTTTTTTTTTAATTATTGGGCTAGCCAGTGCTGTGGTGGATATAGTGACTGGATCCCACATAGCCGACTGAGTGGGTCAAGTCTCAGCCCCTGTGTCTTGAGACACATACCAGGTACGTATGCTTGCAGGCCCCAAATCCTGAGCAGAGAATGGGGGAGAAGGATTGCAGTGTGACTATCCCTTCTGGAGGGTGATTTCTCACTTCTCTCTCTTTGCCTCTGTCTCTTTATGATGACTACATGTGCCCAATAGCAAAAACTTAAAAAATATATATATTTATTTATTTCTCCCATAAGAGAGAGAGACAGACACCACAATAGGATCTTAATGTAGCAATCCCTCCTAATCTCAGTGGGCCTGGATCCCGGGAATGCACACACATATACTCAGTGTGGTGAGAGAGGTCCCTAGATGTGAACTCAAGACCTTTCCCTGTGCTTCCAGTTGCATTACCACTACATCACCACCTGGCTTCAAGAACTCTAGTTTCAATGATCTGAACTTTGGGACTTTGTTTGGTTACTTCTTTTATACTTTTATAAAAAGTTGAAAAGTTACAAAACCTTTAAAGTCTCAGTTTCATCAATCAGGAAAATACAGTGCTACCTATCTTCTTTTCTGCTTGTAACGGTGCCAGGATCAAAGAAGATAATGTGTAATAAAAGCACTGGGTAAACCCTAAACTTCAAAGCATGGTGCTTTAAAAATGCTGGGCATTATTAGGCATAATTATTGGTCTTGATTTGATTTTCAGCAAAGAAATGTTTGTTTTCTAAAGAGAATTAGTGTGGCAGCAGGAAGACCACTTACGAGACAACTACAGCAAGCCTTGAAGCCCACAGCCATGTAGCAGAGACAGTCAGTGAAGACTCTTTAAAGGGCAGATTAATAAAGATCAGACTAACTCAGGACTGAACACTTGGGTTAAACAAGAAGCAAGCAACATTCTAAACTACACAAAATCTTGCTACCCATTAGTAGTACCCCAGGTAAACTAGGTAGAATCAGAAGATGATCGTGTAAGAATTATTTTAGAAAAGGAATTTTTCCTTGAAATGTAAGAGGCATGAAATTGACCAATTTGAAATGGTTGTATCTGTGGAAGTAATGTTTTTAAATATCTCTGAATTGCCACTGTTGTCATTATGAGTGTGAGCCATAGTAGTTTAGTTGACTATACTGAAGATTTCAGCCACATCTCAAGACACTAACACACCCTGACATCATGATCTCCCATGGAGACAGAAAAAAAAAAGGAAAATAAAATCAAGCACCTAATTTTTGTAGAATTTAACAAAACTTTTGAGTGAGTGGAGAACACTGGGATGCCTCCAACAGTCTCCCCATCCTTTCTTCTTACTTATTGTCAAGCATCCTTCTCTTTTCTCATTAACTGGAAAGCTTTAAAGCCTATAGAAAATGTTAAGGTTAGTAGTTGAAATGACTGGTTAAGGAGTTCGTGACTATTTTTGAAGGACTCTCCAGTCTATTAGGTGTTCCTTGCTCTGTATTTGGCTGTTCTCTCATAAATAGTTTTAGTGTTTTTTTAAGATTCTTTCCTAGATCCTGGTGCCAAGGTTTTCAGGGAGGGCTCCATAGCCAAACTCTGTCCTGTCAGGAACAGATAAAGGAGTGGAGGAAGAAGAAACTGTATTTTTTTTCCCTTTGGTTGCCAGAGGATTTATGTGTTCATCAGAGAGAGACAGAGATAAAGAGACAGAGAGAGGGAGAAAGCATCACCCAGTAGGGCATGGTCATATTACAAACACTTTTCCTCCACTTTCTCCTGTTGGGATATGGGGCGTGCAAGCACACAGTGTGTTTTTCAGGCTTCCAGAGCAAGGATCCAAACTGCTGTCAGCCATTTGGGATCTGGCTCCTTCAACCACTAGGTTATGGGACCAGACAGAGAAATCATTTTTTAAAATGACGGCCTTCACTCATATCAAGACTATTTGGTTACCATCACAACACATTATTTTCAATTAGAACTAGCATTTATAGACATTTAGATTGTACAAAATGCATTTTATATATTATCTATTTATTAACATACACATGCCTATGTACACATGCATACAGATACACATATACACATCCAGACACACTCATACTGAAAAATCTGACGCCATTTTGTGATGCAGAAACTGAGGTACATTATAAGTGTGAGTTGTAGAATCCAGGTGTTAACCTTGGCTTTTAGATTTGGATTCCAATTGTCTTCTACTTACTCAATTGCCTAGTAAAAGGATGTTAGTCATACAAATGTACACTCACAAGAAACCTAATATTTTACTTGCAGGCATAAGAGTTCTAACGGAGATCAGGAATATAAAGCAATGAGAGAGTTTTAAGAAGTCACTATACCCAAAGTGGAATTATGTTCCTTTCCTTATTAGTTTTGCAACAAGTGATCATTTATTTAACAAATACTGGTTGATTACATATCCAGTGACAGACAATGTGCTAGAAATAGGTGACAGAAACTAAGGTTCTCATTTTCTAGCTGAGGAAACTAGGAAAGAAAAGCAAATAGCTTACATTTACAAAATAAAGTCAGAAGAAGAAAATACTTCTGAATTTCATTTGAATATTCTGTTTATTATGTCATGCTGTGGTTCTATTGCTACTAAATACACTGATTTTTATTTGTTTAAAGACCATTACTTTTGCAAAACATTAGTTTTGTAGAAGAGCTTATCATTTCTTTGAAGGAATATTTGTTTCAAATGGATAAAATGGGTTATTAGATTCTAAAATTTTCTAACATCAATTCCTAAAGAAGCATAAAGAGTAAACCATGAGTAGACAGATGCTGGAGAAACAAGAGAGGAGATGAAATATTGTTTTTAACAGATTAAATATTAGTGGTGACATTACATACACTTTCAAAATATTTCAAGTGTGAGGTAGGTACACAGAAACTGTTGTTAAAAAAGGAATAAAAGTCATTAAAATCCATGTGAAATACATTCAAGAATTTTTCTTCATAACTTAATAGAACATAGAACTCAAACATTTCATGTCTTCGTCAAAGAAAGGACAAAAACATCTAACATGGTTAACGAAATAGTAAAATCAAAATATGATGGAGGTCAAAAGAATACATAGAGTAAATTAAATACTGAGATTTGTCTTCAATTAATAAAAAGTATTAGACTGCTTGAGAGGAATCGATGGGTGTAATGGTTACATCGCTGAACTCCCACATAGTCAACTGAGGTTCGAGTCCCAGACTTGGTGTATTAGAACTCACAATGGGTGCATGAGTGTACTTGCATGCCCAAAATTCCGAGAGGAGAATGGAGAAGGGATTGCAGCATGACCATCCTCCCTGCAGGGTGATTTCTTGCTTTCTATTTCTGTTTCTCTGGAAAGCACAGGTACCTTATAGCAAAAATCTCTATGAAATAAAAGAGTCCTTAAGAGAAATGAAAACATTTATTAGAATACATTTCAACTGACCATTTCTTTTTATAAAAGTTATGATAATAGCATATTTATTAAGTTGGATACAAATCTATGTGTCAAGGATTTTAAAAATATTAATATATAAGAATATGTAAGTTGACAGACAATGCAGTTTTTTTTTATTTTAGTTCTCTAAGTGTTTGACTTAGCTTTTTTTTTTTTTTTTAAAGTTAAAGAAGTAGCACTGAGCTATATGCACACACCAAGATTTTATAATAATGTATTCTTGGTACCAGCAGTTAGCCTAATGGCTATGTTGCTAGACTCCCATGTACTTGACCGCAGCTGGAGTCCCAGACCTGGTGGCTTAAACTCACGCCGGGCAAGTGTGTATGTGTGCCCAAGATCATGAGAGGAGAATGGAGGAGAAGGGATTGCAGCATGGCCATCCTCCCTGGGGGGTGATTTCTCACTTTCTATCTCTCTGTCTCTCTCTGTCTTTCTGGCGAGCACACGCACCCTATAGCAAAAACCTCTCAAAAAAAAAGTATTCTTTTCCAGCTCTGTAGGTTACCAGATGCTTAATTCTGATCATCCACACTATTTCAATTCAAGGTAACACCTATGATTCAAACCCATTAAAAGAGGTCAACACAAAGAATATTTGCAGATGAGGAGATAACACTTTTTTTTATACTTTTCTTTTTTTTGGAGAGGTTTTTTGGCTAAAGGGCACGTGCACTTGCCAGACAGACAGAGAGAGCCAAAAAGACAGAAAGCAAGAAATCACCCCCCAGGGGGTATGGCCACACCACAATCCCTTCTCCTTCGTTCTCCTCTCAGGATCTTGGGCATGCACGTACACGCACCTGGCATGAGTTTTAAACCTCCAGGTCTGGGATGCGAACCACAGTTCACTACATGGGAGTCAGGCAACATAGCCATTACGCTAACTGCTGGTCCCAGAGATAACATTTTTGATATGCACATATGTCTATTCCTATAACATCTCAAAACTTGGGCATGATCTAAAAATAAATAGGTAGATAGAGATAGCTTATACTAGATGATGGAGATATAGAAAAGCCCTCACACCATATGTAAAATATGTATAAAAACAACTGTTTCTGGATAATTAGAGATATATCTTAAGTTAGTAGAATGGCCGTTTTCAGTATTTATTAATGTTCATATCATTGAGTAATATCCTGAAGGTCCTAGAAGTTCAGCCTTCCGTGCCAGCAGAGAGTGGTGGTGATTAAGGCGGTCATTAGGATTCCCACCTGACCAACTGCAGTTCAAGTCCTAGACCTGATGACTTGAAAATCATGCCAGGCACATGTGTATTCATGCCCCAAATCCAGGAAGGAAACTGGAGAAGAAGGGATTGTGATGTGGGCATCCCCTCAGGGGATGATTTCTCACCTTCCCTCTCTTCTTTGTCTCTCTCTGGCAAGAACATGTGCCCTATGGTGAAAACCTAAAACAAAAACAAAAAAAAAAAAAAATTTTTAAGTTTGGCTCTCAAATTCTTCTGTCTCTTTAAAGTACTTTCTAGATATTTGTCTTTTTAGTTTAGGAACTCTGTTCTTATTTACTCATCTATAATGTCTTCTTGTGCATTTTTCTCTTGAAGGCAGAATAAAAGCTTTCCTGCAGTTTCTGTAATAATTCAGCACCGTGGATCCCACAGACACGCCTTTGGAGGCCTGCTATTAAAACTTCTATTTCAATTGTCTCTGCTTTTCTTGATACAAGGCTAATAAAATAATAATAATAATTCATTGGAAAGGAAGGTTTTACCAAAACCAGCAATGTAATAACTTGCTAAAAAAATGTTTTCTACTTCTTTTTAATTTCTTTGTCTTATCTGGAATAATAAGAATAACTGATACAACCTTCCTGGATTCTGGCCAAACTAAAAACATTTTACTATAATAATAACTTAACATGTACTTAGTGCATATGTTTTGTGCCAACTCTTTCCAAATGCTTGACCTTATAACATCTCATGTAACCCACAATATTTGTAAGCATTGGTAATAATAAACTCCATTTAGTATATTGGAAAATGAGATAAATGAAGGGGCTTCAAAGAGTTCATGGAAAATGCATATTGTGAAAACCTATGCATGAATTTCAAAAATTTCTTGCACCAAGTAAACTCATACTTTAATTCAATTTTCCACTAACCAACTGCTTCAGAACATGGATTAAAGTCAAGTTTTAAGGAGCATTAAGTTAGTCACTACCAGGTTTTGTTCTCATATAGAGGCTTTTATATTGGTTTTGTGTAATTCTTAGGTCTTTCAAAAGGGAATAGAACTCACACATTAGTCATGTATCAGCTCAGGAAAATGAAATCACAAAAACTATTGACTGGTACACATTTCATCTCAGTTCTCTTAAAAAAAAAAAAAAAAAACTGGTGTGTGACACATGCTTTCCTGTCACGTCCCCACCACACTGTCTTAGTTCTTTCTCAGTGTCATCTACAGAATCATATTCTCCCATGTGTCCTTCCAATATTGCTGATCTACAGGATTTAGACGCAGGACCCTTCTCTATCAGTTTCCGAGTGCTATGAACCATTCAGTATCAAAGCCGCATGTACATGCTAGTGACTTCAAAACCCTCTTGTCCACACCATGCTTATCTTATGAGCATTGGATCAGTGTCTGTCATTGTCTCCCTAAAGCATGCTGGGCCAACTGGTGGAGAGGTGGTTAAGGTGGCTGGATTCCACATGGCAACTACATGGCACAAGTCCTGGAACTGGCAACTTAGAAAAGCCAGGCTTGTGTGAGCCTGCCCAAAATCCTGAGGAAAAAAATGAAAGACAAGGGATTATAGCACAGGCATCTCCCCCAGGAAGTGCTTTCTCATTCCCACTCTCTACTCTGGTCCCTGGCAAGCACATGTGGCCTATAGAAAAAAAAAAAAAAAAAAACAGACAAGCAAACAAACAAACAAAAATTATGTGTATGTATATACATATGTGTGTATGTGTAACCATACACACTAAGATCTTCCCCAGGGACAAAATGCCAAATTAAGATAAAAAATGTCCTTCTTATCAAAACTCTTTTCTTCCTATTTTTATGGTAATTAGCTACCCCAAAGATAAGCCACCAATACACCTTGTTGTTTATTTCACGATCCTTCTCTTTACATCCTTCCAGTTACTCAGTCCTGTAGACTTCACTCCCTGTAGGCGATGTAAAGCGCTCCTCCTTCCCATTCCTCGTATTACTGATGTACTTTATGTCCTGATATTTTGATATGCAAGCTGTCACAATAGAACATTCATTGGTCTTTGATTTTTTTTCCTCAGTATGTTCTATTTTCCATCTTAAAATCTGGTATCTTTTTCCAAATCAAACAAAGAACCAAATACCCTTGATGTTGCTCACACATTGCACTCTATTCCACCTATCGATGAAAAAATCTCTGGCTCTCTGAGGCGGCATGTAAAAATCATCTCTTCACAGTCTTGTCCAACCTCCTTTCTCACACGCTTCCCATACTCCTTCTTTGCTCCTGGTACTATTGCCATACCAACCTTTTTTCTTTCCCCAGACACAAATCCCTTACTGTGTTTTTAAACTAGTATCCATCGCACAGAGGTTTCTCCCACCCATTTACATAAAATAGAATCATTCTGCATTTTTAATCATCATATAAATTTTAACCTCTCCATAAAAGAAAGGCCAGTGGTGAGAAAACTATCCCTCTTTTCTGTTTGAGAACACTTTATTGTCCATCTACTGTTGAAGCTTCAATTATTAATTTTATTTTTCTTAACTTATTGCTTCTCTGACCTAAATTTTAAGTTGAAAATATATTAGTTGTACAGCTTCATTAGAGATTTTCCCTATAAAATCGTTAATATGTAATAGACATACAACAAATATTACCAAGCTAATAAATGGTTGAAGGGGTAGAAAATAAACCTAAAATTTTTATGAAATTGGAATATGTTCCATGTTTATTTCAGAATGGAACAATATGCAATATAAGGTATCTAGTTTGGATGTCATAAAACCTGAAAAAAAGGATACCGGTATTAATGCAAAAGTAATAATTTATTCATATAGTGGCCAGCAATGCTACAATGTTATAAAAGTCTTATTACTGCACTGAAAAAGACTTGCAGGCATTCATTTTCATAATACAGATCTATAACAAAACAGTGACATTTCAAGGTCAAAATGCTAAGAGAGTCTTGGGAAAAATGTAAGATGCTTTATTGGAAAAAGAAAAGCTGGAATAATTAATATTGCAGATAAAGTACCTGATGTTTGATTAGTAAAATCAGAATAGCAGATTAGTGCAAAGGTTAGTGAGAAAATAAAAGCCATCCTTTTCTCCCTAAGATTACTGCTACAGCCATTTTTAATGCCAATAGCTTTGCCTAACCTAATGTCTATATATTATTCTGTGTAAGGATTTTGTTTAATTTTTTCATTCAAATTTAAAATAGCATTTTTTTCAATCTTCAGTATGCATATAAGTCACCTGGAGACCTTTCTGAACGTATAGACTCTGATTTATTTAGTAAGTCTGAAGTACAGCCCGTATTTCTGCAGTCCTGACAAGTTCAGAGGTGAATACAATGCGCTTGGTCTGTATACAATACCATGAGTAAAGAGAGTATAAGGCAGAGGTTTTTATTTTTGCTATAGTCTATTATAACCAGAAGGTCTTAAAACTACTGATGCTGGACCAGCAGTTGGTATAAGGCACCGGACTCCCACAATGCTGACTGCATTTCGAGTCCTGGACCTGATGGTTTGCTCTCTCTCTTTCTTTCTCTCTCTCTCCCTCTGGTGAGTGCATGTGCCTTATAGCAAATTCAATAATAATAATAAATATAAATAAATAATTCTAAAAAATAATACTAGCAATGCCTGGCTGTCATTGTGAGTCACTCTGATGAAATTATGTGGAATGTAACTTGGGCACTGAGATTTCATGAGCAACAAATTTAGATAACCACTAGTTTAGGGGATATTTAAAACTATTATATACTTATTTTCTTGCAAAGCATAAATTTATATTTTATTATTTTTTCTTAGTTATATTTAGTTATTACAAAAAGTATAAAATACAGTTATTAGTTACATTTGCAGTTTATTTATGAATCAGTATTTACATAAAAATAGGATCAGTAGTTCATAGTTTACCCAAAATCTACTGGATTTATGAAAACAAATACTACACTATGATTCTCTTCTAGTGAATACACTAATAAACACAGAGGCATAATAAAAATACTATTAGTTTGCCTATACATATGCACACATGCAATTATTAACTGACACGTAACACTTATCATAAGCCAGAAAATGCCTTACGTGCTTTGTGCATTAGTTCACAACAATTTTATGACATAGGTATTACTGTTATTATCCCATATTTTACAGAGATTGAAACTGAGATAAAGAGAGATTATGATTTACTTCGGTGTGGTCTATCAACTACCAAGAGGCAAACTGAGATTTCAACACCGGCATATCTCAGGATCAGTATAATAGACTGCTATCTCATGCTGTCTTGCAATAATTCATTTGGATGATCCATCAAGTGGGTTTGATATTTATTCCTTTTAACAATGTGTCTCTTTGAAATTCTTAAAGATGAGGATGATATGTAGTTATTGGCAATAAGAAAAGATCTCATCATGGCTTAAATAACTTTGTACCTCCTCTGGATGTAACAGGTACAGCTCTGAAAGAAGTGTTCTACAGAAAACATGATTGGAAATAGGATGTTTTTATAGAATCTGCAAGAATGAAATTGTTGGAAATTTCTGTTAGAGAACACTCCTTTTTAATGGAAATAAGTCATTAATGTTTAAGTAAGGCAGGTTTAAAATGTAGTACTTTTATTTCAAGTAGCAAAATCCTCGAATTTTAGAGGACTGATTAAAAATGACAGCAAATGTCAAAATTAATTTCATTCATAAAAAAGCTCAGGAAAAAATAGTCTCCTACTCTTTAGTGAGAAATATGTATGTATGCATGTATATGCATGTATTTATCATGGGAAGTATCTCAACCTCTTTGAAAAGTAAATACTGACCAAAAGAATTCTAAAGGATCTATTCTGGTAAAACAGAAAACCAGTAAATCTTCTATCTTCAAAATATCAAATAAAAGGAACCATGAGTAAGATGGAAAATCACAATGATATTTTTAACTTCTATAGAAATTGTTTTCAGAGGAACTGAGTTCTCATAATATTCATTTAAGGCTTTGGAATGTAAGTTGTTAATTGGCAATTATAAGGGTGGGCATTCTTTGCTCTACATCAAGTGGTTGTCAGTTAGAGAAACCCTAATCTTGCCCACTTACCTACACAGCTACCCTTTCCTCCAGAGGTTTACTTCAAACATGGGTGTCTCAATTACTCTAGAAACAAGTGCCTAGGGTAGCCTGATGGTTGCTGGGAAAATCTAACTCTAGGAAGTAATGAGACTCATCCCCTCCTCCTACAAAGTTTGGCTCATATTTGCTCAACAATTTAGGGAAAAACATATGCTGTTTTTCTAATCGTATCTCTAATTTCTAATCGTATCTCTATGAGGCTGAGATTCTAAACATTATCCGAACCCAGTTATCTAGGTTTGAAATAATGTGTGAATATATTTATTTGAAAACATTAGGGACCAGCAGTTAGTGTAATGGCTATGTCACTAAACTGCCATGTAGTAGACAGATATTTGAGTCCTGGATCCGGTGGCTTAAACTCACGCCAGGTGCGTGTACGTGCATGCCCAAGATCCGGAGAGGAGAAAGGAGAAGGGATTGCGATGTGGCCGCCCCTCCTCGGGGGGAGGGGGTGATTTCTCACTTTCTGTCTCTCTATCTCTCTCTGTCTTTCTGGTGAGCACACGCACCCTATACCAAAAACCTATCTAAAAAAAAAAAAAAAAAAAAAGAAAAGAAAAAAGCTTTAATGGGAGTCAGATCCATTTATGAATTAGTATTTACATAAAAATATAGGATCGATAGTTCATAGTTTACCACAAATCTTATTAAATCCTTAAACACATACAAACATTGCCAAGTTTTAATAACTGCCACTTTACAGGAATAACAATATTGCAATGCAATTTTATAGATAGAGAAATTGTAAGAAAATAAAATGGCCATTTCTGATAAGTTCCTTTTTTTTAAATGCGTTATGCTTTACATTTGAACCTAGATATCACCAGTGGGTAGGAAACGCTAATATCTCTCACTCAAAACATTTGAAAGGATACTTATAACTTTAGGGCACTTGCTGGTTGATTACTCTAGTGTAAACACAGCCAGAGGACCTTACAAAAAAGGCAACTTTGCTGTCACAAAAGCCCTTTAAATTTTTGTTTCCTGTCATTTTTTTATGTTTACAATTTTTCTAAGCTTCTGCTTTATTTTTTCTCAATCAAATACAGCTTTACTTTGTGGGAAAAATCATTTTAATGCTGAGTCCAAAATCTGTTTGCTCATAACTATTGCTGTATTTCAAAAGAAGTCATCAATGCATGTAACATTTAAACTACGGGCACCCAACAGGCTTTGATATCCTTCCGCAGGGATTTTCTCGGAACTGTGGCCACTCTTTTCAGGATATTATCATCAAGTACAAGTGGAAACAACTGTGGATAAAAAGTGAGGTGGGAAAATTGTTGTCATGATTGATATTAGCTGTGCTTTCTATAATATTATCTTTTTTCTATCAAACGTGAATACAAGAAAAGTCAAATGACAAAACCAAACGGGTCATCCATAAATAATAAATTAAAAATTAAACATAAACCCTTTAATGCTAGTTTTAATTCTCCCCTAGCATTTATATCTTGACATTATGACAGTAATACTTCAACTATATAAACAATATTTAGAAATATTTTAATGATAAAAAGAAATTTAAATATACTCTTAGGGGAGACAGATATATCCCTCCTGAATGCCTATCTATCTAATTTTATCTCTTAGATTCAGAGATCTACTTTCAGAAGATGTTTGAAATATGTTACTTGAATGAAACAAATGTATTTGGCTCTTAGAATTTCCAATTAGAAATTATTTAAACGTTTGATAAGGTTAAAACACTTTAATGTGATGCTTCAATAAATTTTAAATTTCTTAATTCTGAGCCATATATTTTATTAAAAACAAACAAAGGGACCAGCAGATGGCATAATGGTTACATTGCTGGACTCACACATAGTTGACCATGGTTTGAGTACTGGACCCTGCAGCTTAAAACTCATGCCGGGCACATGTGCTTGCATGCCAAAAATCTCATGAGGAGAATGGAGGAGAAGAGATTGCAGCATGGCCTTCTCCCCGGAGGGTGTTTTCTTACTTTCTGTCTCTCTGCCTCTCTGGCAAGCACACGTGCTCTATAGCAAAACATCTCTCTAAAAACAAGTAACAACAACAAAATAAAAACAGTGATTGTAATCCAGTTAAGGGCCTGGGTTAGAATTCTTTCATAGAAACACTAAAGAATATTACCAGTTATGACTTCTTCCTCAAGTCTGCCTCAGTTTCCAAGATGCAGCCTCAAAATAGGCTTATCAATCTATTCACATTCTGCTGGCAGTAAATTAATTGCATACATTTAATCTTATGGTAGATTTAAAAACTTTTCATTGTGGTATGATTGATTTTAAAAGTGTGCATATTTAATATATACAACTTGATGCTATCGAGTATATACTTGTGAAGGCATCACAATCAATGCCATAAAAATGCCTATCAGTTCCCACAGCTTCCTCCTGCTCTCTTCATTATTCTTCTTGTGATAAGAACACTACACAAAATATCTACCCTCTTAGCAATTTTCCAAGTATACAATACAATATTGCTAACTGTAAGCCCTATGCTGTAAAGCAGATCTTTAGTACTTATCGGTGTATAACTGAAACTTTGTACCCTTTGACCACACTTCCCCTTTCTGTTTCCCCTCAGCCTCTGGCAACCATCATTCTATTCCCTGCTTCTCTACTTTAGACTTGTCATATAAGTGGGATAATACAGAATTTGACTTTCTGTGACTGAGTTACTTCAGTTAGCATAATGTTCTCCAGTTTCATCCATGTTGTTGCAAATGGCAGGATTTTCTTTGTTAAGACTGAGTAACATTCTATTATATGTATATAACCACATCTTGTTTTCTGTTCATATGAGCATACAGATTGTTTCTATGCCTGGTATGTTGTGATCAATGATGTGATAAACACGGGAATGAAGATATATCTTTGAGATCTTGATGTCAATTTATTTGGCTACATAACCATCAGTGAGATTGCTGGATCAATGGTAGTTCTGTTTTTAATGTTTTGAAGAATGTCCATACTGTTTTGTTTCTTTGTTTCATTTTTCTTTTTAAGAATTATTTTATTTAACTTTATTGAATTATTGATTTATTTTAATTTGACCAGAGAGGGACACAGAGAGAGACAAAACGAGAAAGCAAGGCACTGGGTCTGGGACTCAAACCTTGGTCAGCCATGTGGGAGTCCAACACCCTTAACCACCATGCCACCTGCTGGCCCCATTTTTTTTTAAAGAATTATTATATTTAACTTTATTGATTTATCATACTGTTTTTCATAGTTCATAGTAATGGTATCAATTTAGATTCCCATCAAGAGTGTACAATGGTTCATTTTCTCTACATACTGGACAATACTTGTTTTATATATATGTGTGTGTGTGTGTATTTCATATATTTATATAAACATATATATGTATATGTGCACATTTACATATATATATATATATAGAGAGAGAGAGACATAGATATAGATATATATGAAAATCATCCCAAAGGGTGTGAGGTATTATCACATCATGGTTTTTATTTGTATTTCTCTGATAATTAGAAATGTTAAATATTCTCATTTATTTCTCGGCCATTTGTATGTGTTTTTGGAAAATAGTGTTCAGGTTTTTTATCTTTTGTTTATTTTTCATTTACTTATTTATTGTTTTTTGTTTTTGCTAGTGGGTATGTGTGCTCTATGAAAAGAGAGAGAGAAAAACTATAAGATAGCATCTCCCATGGGGAATGGCCCTACCACAATCCCTTCTCATCTCTCCCTCCTTTTGTAATTTTGGGCATTTTGGGCACTCATACTCAGCATGATTTTCAAACCACTGAGTCCAGGACTCAAACTATGTAATTCACCATGTAGGATCCAGTGGCCTAAACCACCACACCATGATCTGAACCAGTTACCCATTTTTAAATTGGGTTATTTGTTTTGTTTTGCTATTGAGTTACAAAAGTGTCTTATTTATTTTGTATATTAACTGTCTGATATGTAGTGTCTTTGTAAGTTTATGTTGCTATAACAAAATACTAGACTGGATGGTTTATAAACAACAGACATTAACTTCTCACAATTTGCAAAACCGGAAGTCTGAGATTGCAGTGTCAACATGATAGGTTCTGACCAGTTCCCTCTCTGGGTTATCCTCACATGGTAGAACAGAATTTTCTGGGATCTCTTTTAAAGCAAACTAATCTCATTCATGAGGGTTCTACTCATGTGACCTAATATCATCAAATTGCAGATTAGAATTTCAACATACGAATTTTGCAGGGACACAATATTTGCAATATTATTTACAAATATGTTATCAAGTTCTATACATCCCATTTTGGTTTTACTGACTGCTGTCTTTGCTATGCAGAAATTGTTGGTTTGGTGTAATCACACTTGTCCATTTTGCTTTCGTTGACTATATTTTTGAAGTCAATCCAAGAAATTACTGCCAAGGCCAATGTTAAGGTTTTTTCCCTATATTTAATTCTAGAAGTTATATGGTTCTATATTTTTAGGTCTAAGTTTAACTCGTTTTGAGTTGATGTTTGTGTATGGCATAAAATTAGGATCCTGTCTCGTTCTTTTGAACATAAATATTCAGTTTTTCTACTACCATTTTTTGAAGTGGACTCCTTTCCTTGTGTAGTCTTGGTATCCTCATCAAAGGTCAGTTGACTACATATGTATAGTTTTTTCCTAGGCTTACTATTCTGTTCCTTTGGTCTATATCCCTGTATTTATGGAACTTCCATGCTATATATATATATTGCTGTAACCTTATAATATATTTTGAAATTAAAAAGTATGTTGCCTCCAACTTTGTTTTTCTGGCTCAAATTTGCTTTGGTCTTTTGAGATACAGCCTAGTAAATTCTAATAGTTCCACATTTTTAAAAAATAAAAACAAATTTACATAGCAGAAACAAAAAATATGAAGTCCAAGTTAACAGAAAGAAGTCAATAATAAAAGATCAAGAAAAAAAAATGACACAGAGAACAGAAGGGAAATAGAAAAAACTGTTAAAATTGGACTTTCTTAAAGATAAAATAAACAAACCATTAGGTTGACCAAAAAAAAGAAGATATCAGTCAAATAAACAAAATCAGAAATTAAGGAGACATTACAACTTACGCCTCAAAATTTATATATATATATATATAT
>NW_006159736.1:4165209-4179216 GCF_000334495.1 Tupaia belangeri chinensis | reverse complement strand
TAATAGAAATAATTATATTCTAATAAATGGTTAGCCTAGAAGAAATGGCTAAATTCCCATAAATATGCAATATGCAAATATGCAAATGAAAACAAGAAGAAATAGAAAACCTAGACAGACCAATAACAAGAAAGATGATTGAGTCAATGATCAAAAACCTCCAAACAAGAAAAAGCACACAACTGGATGGCTTAACAGGCAAATTCTACTGAACTTTAAAAAACTAGTCCCAGGTAATGGAAGGCGTTGTAACACTTTCTAAGGCTGAACTGCTCATGGGAAGATTTGGGTTCATGTCTGGAGATCCTCCTGAGTATGCAGAGCACACATACTCTGCACACACATGATCCTGGGCCAGATGAGGCTGGGGGTGGATCATGGTGCTGAGATCCTATTGGGGATATTGTCTCTCTCACTCATGGAAGAAATAAATAAATAAATATTTTTAAATTATTGCTATCATTCTTAAACTCTTCCAAAAATAGAAAAGGAAACATTTCTAAACACATTTTATGAGGTCAGAATTATCCTGGTACCAAAACCATAATAAAGGGGGATTTATCCTTGGAAAGCAAAGATGGTTCAGCTTATAAAAGTCAATGTGATATACCACATTAATAGAATTAATCATCTTTTAAAAATTAAGAAAAAACTCTTGACAAAATTCAAGAGCTTGTCATAATAAAAACTATCAAAAAACGAGGTATAGAAGGAATTTATACCAATACAATAAAATCCACACAGTGAGAGCCCACGGTCAATATCGTACACAATGATGGAAAACTATAAGCTTGTCGTCTAAGGTCAGGAACACAGCAAAGATGCTCAGTATTGCCTCTTCTATTCAGCACAGTACTCAGAGCCCTTGCCATAACAATAAGGCAAGAAAAAGCAATAAAAGGCATCCACATTAGAAAGGAAGGAATAAAATTACCTCTTTATGAAGGTGACATGACCTTATATGTGGAAAATCTAAAGACTCCATAGTAACAACACAAAACAGAAAAACTGTTAGAACTAAGAAGTGAATTCTGTAGTTTTAGGGGAAAAAAAACATACAAAAATTATCAGGCAAATTCTATCAAACTTTAAAAAACTAGTACCAGGTAATGGAAGGTGGTGCAATACCTTCCCTGTTGAATTTCTAAATGATAACAATAAACTATTTCTGAAGAAAATTATTCTACATATAATAGCATCAAGATATTAAAATATCTACATGTAAACTTAGTCACAAAGGTGAAGGGAAGCTGTTTCCATGGCACAGTAGTAATGTGCCACCATAAGAAACCAGATCCTCCTTGTGATCATGATTCAAATGCCTGGCCTATTTAACCTGAGCACACTGAGCACACAGGTATCACAAGAGCTCTGAAGGATGAAGAACTAGAGGAAGGGAAATGTAACATGGCCAGGCCCTGGGAAGGGTACTAGGGGACAGCTCTCTCCTCTCTCTCTTTCTCAAATGCATGTGCACACACTCTATCAAAAATAAAGGAAAAAGGGACCAGCACATGGTGAATGGGTACGTCACTGGATTCCCACTTAGTCAACTCTGGTTTGAGTCCTGGACCTGGCAACTTAAAATTCATGCCAGGCACATGTGCATGTGTGCCCAATATCCCAAGAGGAAAATGGAGGAGAAGTGATTGTGGCCATGCACCCTGAGGGATTTCTCACTTTCTGTCTCTCTGTTTCTCTCTGTCTCTCCAGCAAGCACATATGCCCTATAGCAAAAATCTCACTCTTTAAAAATCAAACAAACAACAACAACAACAACAACAACAAAACAAAGGGAAAGACTTACATATAAAATTATAAAACATAGGCCAGGGGGTGGCATATTGGTTAAGGTGCTAGATTCTCAAATGGCCAACTGCGGTTCAAGTCCTGGAACTTGTGGCTTGAAAACCACACCAGGCATATGCACATGCATATCCAAAATCCTGAGAGGAGAATGCAGGATGAGAAAGGATTGAGACATGACCAACTACCCTGAGTAATAGTTTCTCATTTTCCCTCTCTTTGTCTCTCTCTGGTGAGCACACGTACCTTATAACAAAAACTACTAAAAAAAGAAAATTATAATACATTGATTTAAAAAATTAAGGAAGACTCACATAATTAAAAAGACTTTCTGTGTTCATGGATTGAAAGATTAATACTGATTAAAATGTTTATACTACCTAAGGCTATCTACAGATTCAATGAAATCTCTGTCAAAAAAAAAAAAAACTAATAGAATTTTCTTTTATAGAAATGCACACAAACAAACAAACAAACAAAAAAACATGGTTTTACTGCCAGGTTATAATAGATTTCTTTTTTTGTTTTGTTTTGTTTTTGTTTGTTTGTTTGTTTGTTTGTTTCAAATTTGCCTCTACTAAATTTTCAAGCATGGTCTCTAATTTTAACATAAAATATCAAATTCCCAACTTAATAAATTCTGAGCTATTTTTAGTGGCCAGATGTACATTTAGAAACAAACAACAGCCAAGGATATCTAAATTATCTTCAATTCACATTTCTAGCTATATAAACAAAATCAGCTAATGCTTTGTTGTACTCTCTCAGGAAAGATATTCGGACACTGGTATTACGCATTTTATATAAAGCATGGTGTTTTATTTTAGAAACACTTGTCTAAACTGTCAAGACCAAAGAGCTATTTATTGCAGAAGAGCAACGGTGATGGTTAGACATTTTCAACATATGAAATGTGAATTCATTTTGGCAAAAAAAGAAAAAAAAGTTTTTAAAAAAGTTAATTTTTAAGGTGATAGAAAAATATTTAGATTTTTTAAATCTTAATTTAAACTCACTAGTTATTCTAGAAAACACATATATTGACTATGAACAAAGTTTGATTTAACTTATCTACCTAAATTTGAGAGTAATCTTGTGGCTATACTATGTAATAGAATTAACTGGTTCTCTGCAACTTCTTTTTTTAGAGAGATTTTTGCTATAGGGCATCTGTGCTTCTGGGAGAGACAGAGAGACAGAGACAGAGAGACAGAAGCAAGAAATCACCCCTTGGGGGGGATGGCCATGCTGCGATCCCTTCTCCTCCATTCTCCTCTCAGAATTTTGGGCACACATACACACATGCCTGGTGTGAATCTTAAACCACTGGGTTTGGGACTTGAACCACAGTGTGGCAACATAACCATTACGCCACTTGCTGGTCCCAGTTCTCTACAACTTCTAAGCTGTGTGACTATGGACACGTTATGAAAATGTCTGGTACCATCTTCAGTTGGAAAATGAAGAAAGATAACATCTTTCTTCCGGTTTTATAAAGAAAAAATATGTTAATATATGTGAGTGCTTGAGGATATACGCATTTAATATGTACGGTATTAGTGACATTGTTATTTTGTTACAGTAATGTTATTATTGTTATTAACATTGTTATTGTAGCATAACTGATATGACTGTGGCTCATTCTATAGATTTTGTAATGAAGACAGGGGAAATGAAATGTAATAACCCTAGTTAAGATAGAGCTGTTCTTAATTACATGCCTCCACTTCCTGCTATTTTCTTCCCACTTACACCAGTCCTTCCCATAATTTGATGTAAGTACTATGATTTAAATTGTACAAAGCACACATAATAAACTCATTTAATCATTACAACAATTGTTTTGGAGTTATTATTAATACAGAGATAAGGAAACTAAAGCTCTAGCTTATCAAGTGATTATTTCAGTTTCAAACAGATTGGGGATAATAAAAGAGCAATCAAAACCTCTTAGTCCAAGAGGTCAATATTACTCTGGTACTGAAACCAGAGAAATACATCACAACGAGGAACAAGAAAACCTACAGATCAAAATCTCTTATGAATATATATCTATAAAAGTCTTCAAAAATTACTAGCAAACTGAATCTAGTGATATATTAACTATGTACAAAAAGAATTTATCTCAGAAATGCAAGATTAATTTAAATTATATAAAAAGCCAACCAACATAACATGTCATAGAACAGATTAAAAAAATAAAGATCATCTCAATAGACAGAAAAAAAATTGTCAAAATTCAACACTTTTTTACGATTTAAAAAATCCAATAAAGTAGACATATAAGTGAACTTTCTCAGTTTGACAAAAGATGTCCATAAGAACCTCACAGCTAACATTATACTTGATGGTAAAAGATTGAAGTTTTCTCCTTAAAATTGGGAAAAGACAAGAAGGTTCACTAATACCATTCAATATTGCACAGAAAGTTCTAGCCAGTTAAGCATGAAAAAACAGAAAGCATTTAAATTAAAAAGAAAGAAATTAATTGTCTGTGTCAGATGACATGATTTTATACATTAAAAACCCTAAAGTTTCCATAAACACATCCTCAAGTACTAGAGTTAATGAATCCTGCAAAGCTGCAGGATATAGGACTTATATACAAAAACACTTGTATTTTACTATACATTAACAGTGAACAATCTGGAAAATAAGAAAATAGTCCCATTTAAATAGCATCAGAAATAATGAAATGCTTAGGAATGAATTTAACCAAGAATGTACTCATTTTGTAGAGTGAAAAAAAAATATTGCTGAAAGTAATTAAAGACCTAAATAAATGGAAAGATATCCCATGTTTATAGAATGGAAGGCTTAATGATGTTAAGATGGAACTTGCTGTAAGTTAATAACAGAAATTCAATGAAGTCACAATGAAAACACCAACTATATTTTCTCATAAAAATGGGCAAGCTGATCCTAAAATTTATATGAAATTGCAAAGATCCCTGAATAGTTTAAACAATGTTAAAAAGGAACACAAAATTGGCAGACTCGCACTTCTTGATTATACAAAATCAGTAATCAGAACACCACTGGGCATGAAGATAGACACATAAGCCAACGGAATGGAATCGTGAAGACAGAAATAAACCCAAACGTCTATGGTTAATTGATTTTTCAACAGGATGCCAAGTCCATTCAATGGGTAAAGTAGAGTCCTTTCAATAAAAAGTATTGAAAAAATAGGATACTTAAAAACATTGAGTTGCACCCCTTTCTCATATTGTATACAAAAATTAACCCAAAATAGATAAAAGACTTAACACATAAAAGTCAAAACTCATGGAAGGAAACAGGTGTAAATTTTCACGATCTTAAATTGACAATACTTTTAAAAACTATGATGCCAAAAGCAACTAAAGAAAACATGAACAAATTGGGCCTTATTGAAATTAGAAACATTTTTTGCATCAAATCGTACTATCACGAGTGTGAAAAGGCAACAACAAAAATGAATAAAATGCTTGTGAATTATGTACCTGATAAGGGCCTAGGATCCAGAGACTACAAAGAACTACAGCTCAACAACAAAACAATGAATAGCTAGATTTTTAAAAATAGGCAAAGAATTTGACTAGCTATTTCTTTGAAGTAGATATGCAAATAGCAACAAGCCCATGAAAAGATGCTCAGCATCTTTGGTCACTAGGAAAATAAATTAAAACCACAATGAAATACCACTTCACACATACAAGGATAGTTATCATTTTAAAAAGTAGAAAATAACAAGTGTTGATAACAATGAAGAGAAGTTGAAATCCTTACAAGTTGCTAATGACAATGCATTATAAAATAACCATAGCCACTGTGGAAAAGAGTATAGTAGTGCCTCAAACAACACAGTTACTATACAAAACAGTGATTCCAATCCTAGGTATATACCCAAGAGAATCAAAAACCTAACTTCATACAAAAACTTGTATGCGGGGCCACCCCAATAATATTCGGTTTAATGTGGCACAGAGGAAGTTGGATCCCCCCTGGCCAAATAGGATTCAAATCCTGGTCTCTTCAGCTTCATGCTGTGCTTGTACACATGTCCCCAGGGCCTGAGAGGATGGAAAATTAGGAAAAAAAAAGACTATGACATCAGCCCCAAGTCTCTCTCTTGCTCTCCGTATCTTTAATTCTTACTGTGCTTTCTATCAAAAATAAAGATAATTTTTAAAAACTTTAAAAATACTTGTACATGAAGGCTTATATTGGTATTATTTATAAAAGGCAAAAAAGAGAAAACTGTTATTGGAGGGGAAATGTGAAAAAATCCATGGCTCTTGGGCTCAGATCTTTTAGAGGCCAGTCCTAAAACAAAGCCACTGCCATGAAAAAGTATGGAAAGATAAGCTTTAATTAGGACACTCAAGAGAGAGTCAATTGAGCAAGTAACGAGGTATAAACGCACCTAAAATGGGGTTAGATTTTTATTGTATTGTAGAATCTTGTCATGAATATTTGAGGAAGGGCTCTGTTGTTGTAACTGACTTTCCTTTCTTTTCCCAGGTTTTTGTTGAGCCTGTTGCACAGTTCTTTCCTGGTAAAGAGAAGTCAAATACCCAGGGTACCAGCAGTTGGTGTAATGGCTATGTCACTGGACTCCCATGTAGTGGACAGCAGTTCAAGTCTCAGATCCGGTGGCTTAAACTCACGCTGGGCATGTGTGCATGCGTGCCCAAGATCCCTGGAGGAAAACAGAGGAAATGGGATTGCAGTGTGGCTATCCCCCCTGGGGGGGGGGTGATATCTTACTTTCTGTTTCTCTCCGTCTTTCTGGTGAGCACACGCACCCTATAGCAAAAACCTCTCCCAATTAAAAAAAAAGAAAAAAGAAGACAAATGCCCAGTAAGAGAAGTGCTATGCATGCCCAGTGTGGTCTTTGAAGTTCTGAGCATATGCACAGGAATGATTTTGCCCATTCTGGTTCAGTATCCCAAGACTAAAGTTATGTATCAGTCAGGTAGCTAACAAAGTACCTTGAGCACACATGTGTTACCACAAGAGTAGTAGAAAGTTACATTCTCAGGATGAGCAGTTGGTGTAATGGTTATGTTGCTATACTCTCATGTAGTTGACAGAGGTTTGGGTCCCAGACCCAGTGGTTTAAACTCACACCAGGCGCATGTGTGTGCATGCCCAAGAACCAGAGAGGAAAATGGAAGAAAAGGGATGGTGGCATGGTCATCCTCCCTCGGGGGGGTGATATTTTGCTTTTTGTCTCTCTCTTTCTGGTTAGCGCATGTGCCCTATAGAAAAAACTTCTCAAAAAAGAAAGAAAAGAAAAAAGAGAAGAGAAGAGAAGAGAAGAGAAAAGAAGAGAAAAAGAAAAGAAAAGAAAAGAAAAGAAAAGAAAAGAAAAGAAAAGAAAAGAAAAGAAAAGAAAAAAGAAAAAAGAAAACTACATCCTCTAGATCCCTTAATGATATTTTAGTTAGTAACAGTCAGATAAGCTTTCCTCTGCTGGGACCAGGGTTCTGGCTATAATCCCTGACAACAATAAATTGCAAAATATGCTTTTTGTTGGAGTCCTGGAACTTCTTGTTCATATCTAACTGACTACCTACTCATGTCCATTCAATGAACTAGTATTCAATCATGAAGAGAATAAAGTAGTGACATATTTGCTAAAACATACGTGAACCTTGATAGCATTGTGCTATGTAAGACTTCAGACACAGTCACCACATTTTCTATCATTTCATTTCTACAAAGTTTTCAAAATAGACAAATCCATCAGTGGTTGCCAACATATGGCAAATTAAGGGGACGAAGAGATACAGGATTTTTGGACTTAAGTAGTGGGGATGGTGGCACAACACTGTGAAAATACTATAAATCATTAAGTTGTACCCCTCAAGATAGTGAGTTTTATGTTTAATGAATTCTATCTCAGTTAAAAAATAAAATAGTGAGTTTTATGTTTAATGAATTCTATCTCAGTTAAAAAATAAAAAATAAAAACAAACATCAACCAACAGATTCCTACAAAATGGATGTTCCACACTGCTCCTTAATGCAACTCAGTGATTGCATTCATACCTGAGTAAAAGCTTATCACAATGTTTTTTATATTTTTTAAATTTCTGCAGGGCACATGCACTTGTAGGGGAGGGGATGAGTCAGTGAGAAAGCACCCCCATGGGGAATTGTCATGCCACAATAAAGTAGTGACATATTTGCTAAAACATACGTGAACCTTGATAGCATTGTGCTATGTAAGACTTCAGACACAGTCACCACATTTTCTATCATTTCATTTCTACAAAGTTTTCAAAATAGACAAATCCATCAGTGGTTGCCAACATATGGCAAATTAAGGGGACGAAGAGATACAGGATTTTTGGACTTAAGTAGTGGGGATGGTGGCACAACACTGTGAAAATACTATAAATCATTAAGTTGTACCCCTCAAGATAGTGAGTTTTATGTTTAATGAATTCTATCTCAGTTAAAAAATAAAAAATAAAAACAAACATCAACCAACAGATTCCTACAAAATGGATGTTCCACACTGCTCCTTAATGCAACTCAGTGATTGCATTCATACCTGAGTAAAAGCTTATCACAATGTTTTTTATATTTTTTAAATTTCTGCAGGGCACATGCACTTGTAGGGGAGGGGATGAGTCAGTGAGAAAGCACCCCCATGGGGAATTGTCATGCCACAATCCCTTCTCCTCCACTTCTCCCTCCTTTTGGAGATTTGGGCACACATGCACACATTCCTAGCATGTTTAATAAGCTACCAGCTCTGGCGTTCCAACCACAGCTTGGCCATATGAGCCCCAGCTGTCTTTGCCACCCTACTTCTGGCTGACCCTTTTATATTGTTTTTAGTATTGGAATTCAATACATGAATCTCTTTTACCCAAAGTACACGGAATGCATACCATATATATTTATTAAAATAGAATTAAAATGAATTTCACTGACAAATAAAATGGATCATTATTTTAATATGTAAAATTGGAAACATGTTCATTAATATGCTTAATCCACTGCTCACCTAGGAGTAAAATTTTCCTAATTCAGCCAAATATTATTCTCAAGGAAGAGTATCTCAGAGAAATGAGTCAAGGGAAAACAACATATGTTAAAAGAACATAGAAGTATTTCAATGAACCCAAGCCAAGAGTTGTAACAGAACTGTGGCCCAGGGACTGGTGTTCGGAAATGTAGATTTTGTGCTCACACTCTGTCCTTGCAGGGAGCCTGCCCTTCAGAGTACCTGAGGGTAATGGTCATGCTCTGGTTGCCTTGGTCAAGCACCCCAAAATCTGGAGTATGCACTTCAGGACTGCACTGAAACCCATTCTCTTTCTAACCTCTTTCATTATTTTCAATCTTAACCATTTGTTCATTATAAAGAGGAGAAGGAACTTACAGGTTATAGAAGGAAAAAGTGAATTATTGAACAGCACATCAGACAAAAAGATTGCTCAGTCCTTTTCAGGTTAACCCTTTAATAATAGGCAACAATAGAATTACATATCTGGGAATTTGTTTTTGTTGTTGTTTTTTAGAGAGAGATTTTTGTTAATAGGGCACATGTGCTCACCAGAGACACAGAGAGCTAGAAATCACTGCTACCTGGGGGGGAAGGGGGAGAAGGGAGGGGGAGATAGCCATGCCGCAATTCCTTCTTCTCCATTCTCTCCTTTTGGGATCTTGGGCATCTCTGTATCCCACCTGGCATGAGTTTCAAGCCTCCAGGTCCGGGACTCAAACCACAGTCAACTATGTGGGAGTCCAGCAACATAACCATTACGCCATCTGCTGGTCTGAAAACACTCAGTTTTTAAAAAGAAATTTCTCCTTCAATTGAGTTCAGATTTGATCAACAAGTAGTGCTTTATCAATGGCTATATGTTATGTGCTGTGCTAAGTTTGGGGCTCTAAGGATGAACTGGACACCAATTACACCTGTAAGTGTACAGTGTGGAAATGCACATTTATACTTGAGAGAACAGTGGAAGAAATTGACTACTGGAAGATTATACTTTACCCACCATCTTACTCATCAACACTTTTGAAAATCTAATAGAAATTTTTATATACACAAAATTAATGTAATTATATAAATGTATTTGTTCCAAATCGAAACTTTACATTATATTGATCTATCTCTGTGGTGCGGTGGTAATGCACTACTCAAGAGGAGCCAGGTCCCACATGGTGACAATGAATCAAATCCGGCATCGGAAATATGTTGGGCATTCATGTGATTGCTCAAGACCTGTCATGTAGGAGGGCTGGAGGAGGGGAATCCTGGTGTGATCAGACCCCATGGAGGGTGTTTATCTCTCTCCCTCTCGTGTGCGTGTACATGCTCTATTGTAAATACAGAAAAATACTTTACATTGATAGTGTTGTTAATAATAATAAATAGCTGATAATGTCATTTTTTTTTCTGTAGAAACAAAGTAGGGCAATGGCAAAATGCATATTTCTGGAGTTGAACCTTGACAACTCTGTTCAAAGACACTGCCACTTTGTAGCTCTGTGATTTGAGGCAAATTACTTGTGTCTCAATTTTTTTACCTATAAAACAGGGTCATTTGTAAGACTTGTATCCTAAGTCTCGAGTTAATGCAAACAAGCTGCTTTGCTTGATAAAATAATCTGATGAGTGCTAGCTTTTTCTGTCTTACAAACAAGTCACTTCTATCTGGCCACAGCTGTCTCTACCACCATTCTCATAATTTGGTCACCACTTTCCATTCTCTGCTGAAGCCATATTTCCCCTAGATTGCCTTCTTGACCATGATGTGGAGGAATAGATATCTCTTCTTGCACTTCACACCTTTTTAGGTATATACCTAAATTGAATTACTTCCCTACTTCTCTATGAGTTTCACAAGACAAAAACTAAATAAGAAAGAAACAGTATGTATTTATGCTCAACATAGGGCAGGAGTTTAGGGAGAGTTCCATATATATTAGTTGAACAAAAGAACCATGAGAGGGACATAACAGATGTGATAATGCAGGCAGGAGGCAAGAAGGAACAGAGAGAACCTATCTGAGATAAGATATAATTAAGAGAGGATGTGGGAGGGGGAGAGAAAGAAATACAGAGGAAAAAGAGACAGAGAGACAGAAACATTGTATAGTCATGTGCTATAAGTGGCTTTGATTGTTGAGAGTGAAGTCTTTGAGGCTATGAGGTTATTTTTTTCTCAGGGGTCCTCTGAGAGCCCTCATAGTACTAGAGGTTGTCAGAGGTCTCCCTCTGCCTTGTGATAAATTTTAAGAACTTTTATGAACTAGGAACTTCCCAGAAGGATTTAGTGAAGGACCGCATTGTAAGAAAGTATAAAGTTTAGAACCTAGAGATCTCAGATTCTCCCCACAAAACTAATGCATTGATTTGGGGAATTCGTAAGTTCAGTGCAGTCATTACCAAGAGTGCTCAGACTTGTTTTCATTTTATTCCAATAGAAAACAAGAAAGGAACTTACTTTCAAATACCAGGAAGTCAACAATGGGACATGTCTCTATTCCCTTCTTCGTTATGTACAGAGAGCACATAAACTTAAAAATACTATTACCATTTTGTCAGCCTTCCTCAAGGACGTAATAAAACCAGATGACTGCATTCTGGCTGATGTCTATCCAAATGCTCATGTTTTTCAACAATTCTCAACTCCACTCAATCCATACAACCAGTTTTCCTTCTGGTGGCTAGATCATTTTACTAACCTCCTACTGGTCCCCTTAGGAATCTTCTGCTTCCCTCTTTTCTATTCTATTCTCCGGGTTACTGACAGAGATTGTTGTAAAAGCTTGATTTTGCTTCAGTTCACCTTGTTTTTGCCCTTATAGTCCATGTTTTCTCCTGTTGCCAAAACACACAGGTTTCGTCTTCTCCAAGTGCTTTTCCTCTGCCAAAATGCTTTCCTTCCTTAACTACTTGGCAATCTTCTCTGTCTTAAGGGTCAGATGAAGAGTAGTTTCCCCGTGGGGAAGCTTCCATTCTGGTTTTCTCCAGGCTGAGTGAAGCATTCCTTTTTGCTTTCATGCCACTTTGTGTCTATCCTACCCTCAAAACTCACAGAGTTATTTAATAATCAGCATTCCTAGTTCACCAGTGAACTGCAACATAATTGAGACCTCAATTATGTTATTACGTTACGTTATTATTTGTCTTTATGACCCCAGCATCTAACTGAACTCCTAGGTAAAAGTAGATACTTACAAGTATTTATTGAAATAGATTTAGATTCGAAAGTCATTATAAACCTACAAAAAAGATGATCTCTCACCAGAAATAAGAAAATAATATGTGTTGGGACCAGCAGATGGCAGAATGGTTATGTCACTGGACTTCCGCATGGCCAACTGTGGTTGAGTCTCTGACCTGCGGCTTGAAACTCTTGCGCAGCGGTGTGTACATGGGTGTGCAAGATTGCAAGAGCTGGATAGAGAAGAAGGGATTGCAGTGTGACCATCCCCCCAGAGGGTGATTTCTCACTTTCTGTCTCTAGTGAGCGCATGCACCCTATAACAAAAAACGCTCTCAAAAAAAAGAAAAAGAAAAAGAAAAAGAAAAGAAAATGAAAATGTAGAAGAGCCCATGCCAGTTTGAGACCTCTGAACAACCTAACCACAAGCATAGTTAGGGGAGAAAAAAAACATGTAATAGACTTATTCCCTTCCCCATTTCAATATATTCATGCTATGGTTGAATGCTTCCCCTTTCACTGGTTGAAATTTGGTTGTAACAGGATTAATAGAGTGAAAAGCTGACCCTACTATGGTGTTGAAAGAGGGGGGCTTTCAGAGCAGATTAGCATTAAGTCTTCAGAGTGAAGCCCCCCATGGTAGACTCCTGCTGGATTTATAAAGAGAGAGAAGAGACTAGAACAGACATGCATGGACATAGGTGCATGTGCACATGCCCTCCCCCATGTACTAATGCAGCCAGAAGACCTTTAACAACTGTGGCAACTGGACCTTGAACCTCCAAACCATGAGCTGGATAAACCTCTATGCCAATAAATTACCCAGACTCAGGTGTTTTCTATTATTACCAACAAAATATACTAGAACAATTCAGGTTAGTGGGAGAGCTAAAATAAAAGTGAGAAGAAAAACTTAAATTAGATAGTTCAACAGAATGATTTAGAATAGTCTAAGGTATCTGTCTGTTTTTGTTAAATGTTTTAACACAGAGCAATTGATAACGTATAGCAAATAATGGTCACACCAAGAGATCATATATCTTTAAATGTAATTTAATAATTATTTTCATGTTACTTTCCACACACCAGGCACTGTTCTAAAATTATCAGTTCATTTAATTCTTATAACAACCTTACAAGGATATCAAGGACAAATTTAGAGCATTTCTTAGTGTCTTGTGATATTAGGTTGACTCCTTTTTTCCCTATGCCCAGCAGAAAGATTTTAAAGTGAAGAGGATAATAAAACCTAGGAACTGTAAATTGTTTTCCAATGTCTAAGAAGATATTAAAAGATCTAAGAAAGGAGATAATATCAAATGAGTATTGCAAAAAGCCAGATCAAATGGCACCTGCATGTAGTTCCAGTCACTCAGAAGGAGTGAGACAGGAGTATCGAGACCCTGTCTAAAATACCACACACGCACACACAGACACACACACACACACACACACACACACACACACACATTAGTTCTGCAATATTTATCATCTCTAATGTGTTTGCAACAAAGAAAACAGATAATAATTTGAAAAGTTGAGTAAAATTTTTGTGTGGCATTGGATTATTACATATTGAAAATAAAGCATCTGACAAAAATCACAGAAAGAAAAACATAACAGTATTTATGGGATCAGAATAAATCTAAGCTTGTCACTGTAAAGTAGATATCAAAATAAAATATTGAAAATATTCTTATTTCTCTTTATTTATCACTTCAATAAACAGTGATGATTAATTGTAGGTAGAAGGCCTGAAAAGATTGAAGCTGATGTATTACAAAATGAAAGCTAATGGCACTGACTACATGGGAAATGCAGACACAGTCCATATTTACGGATTGTCAATGAATGACAAGGAATTTGCAGTCATTAATGAACATAGATCTGAACTGAGGTTTTTAGTAACCTTTCCCATTTGAAAATACAGTCTTTGAGGAAGAAAATACAGCTTTTTTTTTTTTTCTTTTTTTGGAGAGGTGTTTTTTTTTTTTGTTTTTGTTGTTTTTTTTGTTT
>NW_006159736.1:4137394-4164671 GCF_000334495.1 Tupaia belangeri chinensis | reverse complement strand
TTGTTGTTGTTGTTTTTGTTTTTTTTGCTATAGGGCACGTGCGCTCGCCAGACAACAGAGAGAGATAGAGAGATAGAAAGCAACAAATCACCCCCCGGGGGTATGGCCACACTGCAATCCCTTCTCCTCTGTTCTCCTCTCAGGATCTTGGGCATGCACGCACACACGCCCGGCATGAGTTTAAGCCACCGGGTCCAGACTCGAACTGTGGTCGACTACGTGAGAGTCCAACGACATAGCCATCACACTAACTGCTGGTCCCAAAAATATAGCTATTAATATACCAGGAGAAGATATTAATCCAAAATACAATGTTAGATTTGTATAAATGAAATGGATGAAGCTGCAAAAGGTCTGTCATTCACGAGTGACAACAGGTTTGAAGAAAAGGCTAATACTTTGGTTAATAGCATTAGCATGTAAGAGGATCTGTTTAAACCTCACAGTAATCAAATTAATATATGCAGGACCAGCAGATGGCATAATGGTTGTTACATCATTGGACTCCCACATAGTCGACCACAGTTCGAGTTCCGGACTTGGAGGCTTAAAACTCACGCTGGGTATGTATGCATTGTGTGCCCCAAATCCCAAGAAAAGAATGGAAGAGAAAAGATTGTGGCATGGCCATCCCCCCAGAGGGTGATTTGTAGCTTTCTGTCTGTATGGGAAACACATCCACCTTATGACAAAAATCTCTCTCAAAAAATTAATATGTGCATATAAAACTTGGGTCTCCTGGGTATATGTCACCTCTTCACAGAGGTTTTTTTGGCTACTCATTTCTCATGTGCCTTTGAGATTTGTACTTACCATCCCTTCACCCTGTTTGGCTTTCATAGTGGCATTTATCCCTTCCTAATGTTTTTCTGTATTTATTAGTTGTTTTCTTTCCTCTCTAACTTCACTAGAAAGTAAAATGAGTGAAAGCAATAATCATTTGAACATGTATCACTGAGTGGAATAGGAGCACTCAGTAAATAGTTGGTAAAAAAAAAAAAGGAATGTTCATTTATGCTTTTCTGTTAAAAAGAAATTTAACTAATGCTGTTGGGGAAAACACAACCATAGCATTTCTTGTGAAAGATGACATTTGTAAAATAAGAGAGGCACTGGGTTGTGATCAGAACTGAATGGTTTGCTACCCATTCATTAATCACTCATGCTTTGGTAAATCATTTATGTTTTCTAGTAATGGTTTTCTCATCTGTACAACAGGACTAATATCCCACTCCTCAGAAGTTTTAAAATAATGCACAGATAGGAATTTTATAGATGTAAACTGCAAGACAAATATGAAGAATTATGATTGGAAGTGGTGATGGGGCAGTTGACTAAAATCTCAATGTAAACTATCAGTGTCTTGTGACTCTTAAAAAAGTAATTAGATGCAAACACGGTAGAATAGTGTAGCTTTTGTACAGGCAAGACCCAAATTACACTGCTGTATTTCTTCCCAGTTGTACAATACATATTTTTAAGACATTGACAACTGTCTTAAGAAAGAACAAGCAAATATATATGGGTAGCAATACAAGGGAACTTCAAAAAGTTTATCAAAAATGTAATTAAAGTGCCAGTTTCTTTTAGTGTGAAAATTTTCAGATTCATGCAGGTTTTTATAATATACATTTCCATGAACTTTTTGAAGACCCATCCTAGTGTTATTTGAAAACCAATGGAAAAATTGGGGGGAAATTAAAATAGGAAAGTGCAAAGCATTGAAGGGATGACGCTTATTTCTGAATACCTGAGGACTGTCATATGTAAAACTCACCTGTGTGGGGCCAAGGTCCAAACTACGATTGGAGGCAAAAGGCTCAGGAAGGCAAACTTTGGCTCAAGATCATAGTTTAATGTAAGGGACAATTGTCTAACCTTCACAGCAGCCACATATAGTGGAGGCAGTAGACTGTGTTGGTCACATCCAAGCTACATGGGGACAGAACATACCCATAATATTATCAGGAGGCTTCTACAATTATACTGAAGTTCAGGTATATGATTCCACAGCCCTTCCCAAGTCCAGAGCGTAATTAATCAAATGCAGTGTTCCTACCCACGGTCATTAAAAATGAAAGCATCGTGAACTCACACATTGACAAATCCCGGAATACTTATTCTTAGGGACCTTATCAATTCACCAGAGAATGGAAGGTGACATCAGCCTTGAATCCAGGAGAAGCAAGACCTGAGGGGTATGGTCTTCACCAGAGAGCTTCTGCTTAAATTAGCATGCCCTGCTGAGAATCTGTTCCAGATTGTTCAGTGCATTGGTGGTCCCTTTTGCTTGACAAGATGGACCATGATCTCATTTACGACCCTTGGTGTCCTTCAAGGATTTGCAGCCTGAACTTTGACACTTGCTGTTGCAAATACAAATTACAGCTAAATATACCCTTCAATTAAAAAAAAAAATAGTCTCATTCTCCAGGTTTGCAAAAAGAAGAGGAAGAAGCCTTAAAAACCCAGCAAGTGCTAAGTTGGCAAATGTTAAATGTTAAAATATTTGCCTGACATGACTTTTGCACAGTCCTGCTTCAGGAAGGCAGTGGCTTCTCCTGGTGAGTTGTCAACTTCCAATACAGAAAAACGCACGAGAGCATCCGGTATTAAGCATGTGTTGGTTGACCTTTTTGTCACATTCACAGCAGACACATGTCTAGTATGGCTTATCAAAATCAGACGTGAAAAATGGAGGAAAAAAGTCGGAAAAACAAGGAGATTGAACCTACAGGGAAACAGGTTAAAATAATTTTTTTTTTTTTTTTTTTTTTTTTTTGGCTTCAGTTTCAGCTTCAGCTTCAGCCTCTGCTCTCCTTCAGCGCGGGAGGAGGCTGTGGGCTGCGGACTCAGTGCTGGAATGAGGAGTAATTGAGCTTGAGCTGAGCCCGAGGTAGCTTTCTCCTCCTGGTGTCATTGCTGCAGCCTTCAGTGCCCGGTCCCTAGTTTCTCAGCCTCCTCTCTCCCCGGTGCAAAATAGCCTGCAAAGACAGCAAAGCCTCGGCACAAGTTGCCCGGCAGAAGACTCCGGAGACATTGGCTCAATAACTTTTCACGTCATTTTCTGCTCCGGAGCCCCTTCTGGCCTCTCCGCGCAGCCTTTCCCACCGCAAATCACCAGTGCTCATGGGGCAGGCGAAGACCAGCTTGCAGTACTGAACCGAACCGGACACGAGCCCGTGATGTCCGGCACCAAATTGGAGGACTCTCTCCCTTGTCGCAACTGGTCATCTGCTTCGGAGCTGAATGGAACTCAAGAGCCCTTTTTAAACCCCACCGACTATGACGACGAGGAATTCCTGCGGTACCTGTGGAGGGAATACCTACACCCGAAAGAATACGAGTGGGTCCTGATCGCCGGGTACATCATCGTGTTCGTCGTGGCTCTCATTGGGAACGTCCTGGGTGAGTCTCCTCGTAGGTGGCCCTCAAAAGGGCTGTCACCTCCCCTCCGCCCTAGGCTGCAAAGGCTCTGAAGACCCCTCCCTCCCCACGCGATGCAAACAAAGAGGTCGCTGCTTTCGGGTGGGGTTTTCCAATAAAAATAATAGAAAAAAGTTTTCTGATTTTACAAGCCGAGACCGAGCCCTGGAAAGGTTATTGCTTTTTCTGCAGGAAGAAGAGGGAAACCGCGTTTCTTTTTCCAGCACCTAGGTGACCAGCGCAGAGAGGGGCAGGGGCAGGAATCTCCAGGTGGATTTGGCTGAGCGTGGGGGAAATCAGTCATGCTTTTGTGGAACGTGGCTGGGTGTTTCAGGGGGTCTGGGGAGAGATGAGCTTGTAGAATGCGAAGCTGCCGCGTCCCCCGGGAGTGAGCTCTCTGCCCGTGGAAGTCACAGAGCTTCTGCGAGCTAGGTTGTGCCCTCTGGCAGGGAGGTTTAGGCTCTGGTCAAGAGGTGGTAATGGAGCGGCGGGGAGCGGAGGGAGGCGAGGGCGAAGCTGGGAAGTGCACTCACTCTCCCAAGCTGAATTAAACCGGAACCGTGCCGGGAGCAAGAAGGAGGGGCATCCGAGAAAAGTACCACAGAGATCTCAATCACCCATTCATTCATTCAGTCATCCATTCAACCTTTTTTTTTTTTTTTTTTTCCCCAGAGTGTGCCTGTTGCCAAGCTTAGGAAATATTTTTAAGTGATTTTTCTTCTTCTTCTTGTTCAAAGAAGAGACTAAGCTTACTCGTCTCTCTCTTTTTCCCTGTCCAGGTCTGCATGCAAACACAGGTCCCCCCCACCCCACCCCCCACCCCTGCACAATTTCTGATTAGGGAGGGGGCGGATTGGCGATATGGTGACTGTGGCGTTGGAGTTTATTAGTACAAGAGGGAAATTCACTTCAGGAAAAGGAGCTTTGGAAGGGAAAGGTGACTTCAATTGTGAATGGAAGGAGAGTGTACCTTGATGAATGGAGAGTGGGAGGCTGGGAGGCGAGGCATTTGAAATGCAGAGGGCACTGTGAAGCAAGGCTCTGTTGAAAATTACAGGAAGAGATGGGGGAGGCTAGAGAAGGTGCTCTTGGTTTTCAGTTATAAAAAGGGGAGAAGGTGAGTGAGGTGAGACAGGCTGCAATGCTTTGAAATGGAAAGCAAAGAATTCTAGTGGCAGTGAGGATGACCAGGGACTCATCAGGTTTTCAGCACTACCACAATTTCTACCTGCTTTCTCCAGTGTGTTGGTCTGGGAAGGAAGCACCTAAATAGTCTCTCAGCAGCTCAGCAGGCAGAATAGCTGATAGTATGTAGATGGGAGGACTTCTTCAGAGTTGGCAGGATATCATTTGATGAAATAATTTCAAAAAATAACCTCTGAGAACTTCAGTTTGCTCTTTATATATTAGTTTTAGGATATTTTCTTTTAGTTAATTTTTAAAAGGCAAATATAATCTTCTTGGGATGCAAACAAAGTGGATGAAAGTGGAAATACACATGATTAAGGCTCTGGCTGTAAAGCGAAGTATGTTGATAACACTGCCTTTCCATCCATCCTTAGGGTTGCAACTATTAAGACATATGTTTATAAATGTTGCATAGCAACATTTCACTGCATTATGTCCACACATATTAATAAGTGAATAATCAAACTGATCATAGATTGAGTAGCTCCTCTGTGCTAGACCATTTTATATATATGTTCACACTTTAACCTCAAAAGAACCACATTAGAAGAAGAAACAAGACTTAGTGAAATAAAATGACTTATTAAGGGACAAGATTGAGATTCAGTTCCATTTCTTCTGACCTCAGGTCCAGAATTCTTCATTGTTATTCCACTCTAGGGCTAGAAAGCATATATAGAATGGATTCTCTGCTCCTGATTGTCTGCAAGCTTATTGGCTGTGTTTCTATTCTCCTCTGCATCTATGTCCACTGCCAATAAAATAGCATGAGGGGTTAATGACACTGTTATTCTCTCCATATCTAGAGATGAATATTGTTCGGCATTAAAATATTTTTTTGCAGGAATAATTACACATTGTAACTACATCCTTCTGCTTTTATCTGAAGCTTAGTTTCTATGATGAAGTATGCTTATTTTTGTAATTATTTAATTTTTGTTTCTCACAGACCTTGTGGTGTACAGTCCTCATATCCTAATTGCACAGTTTAGGTACATATGTTTGCTAGCCTGGGAAGTTTGAGTTTCAAAAAAGAAATACCTCTAAGGTGATCTACTTGCTTCATGTTAAGAGAGCACTGTCCAGAGCACCAAGTGCTGAAATGGTCAATTCCATTCAGCTTAAAAAGAAAGATTTACTCAAAATTCTCTGCTCTCAAAAGACAGACACCTATTTTTCACTCAGCACTGAATAACACTGAAATCCTCTCTGGCTAGGCTGAAAGCCATTCTTTACTGACATATTTCCTTAAAGTTGACGAGGTTTAGGTTTGACATTTAAACAAATGAGCAATGCCATTACTCACAACTTTTGCTCTTTAATATCATTGTCAAATTCGCAAAAGGAATTTTTCTTTGCCCTGTGGCATAAGTAATTTTACACATAGATTGATAGGACGAGAATTCACATTATTCATATGAGATAAAGAGGCAACATTAGGTATGAAGGTGAAATACCACAGTGTAGGTAGCAGATGTAATCACTGACCCCTCAGTTTCACTCACCATTTGCACTTTCATGTAACTGACTGCTTGAAAAATATCAACCCTATTGAACTTACAAATACAATGCCAGCAGTTAGAAATCATCTCTCCCACAGTACTCTTTGATGGAGTGATGCAATGGGGTGTGTTCTGAGTAGAATGCCAAAGTCTTGATCATTCCCCACCCCTTTTTTCTTCTTTCCACAGTCCCTCTCTAACATTATGCTCCCTCTCCTATCAGATGCTCCTTCTAGATATAGCAAGCACTTTCCTGGAAAAACAGTTGACCGAGTCATTTACAATAAGGCACACATTACTGTAAATGGGATTTCAGGAGTATATGCCTCCTAACAAAGAGCTGTGTTAGGATGTCTAATTGTGACATTTTAAGTCTGGGAAAGAGCAAAGAGTAAGATTCTTCTTGGAAGGAGTGTTTATCCAGTGTCTTCAAAATCATGCCGCATAGAACCTATTCCTAAGTATGTGGTAAGCTCTAGCCAAATAGACATATCTACCTATCCAACCAGTACATTCTCAGCAATATTATGTTTTTTAACTTGTGTGTGTATGAAGGGAAACTTCTGGGGAAAGTCCAAGGAATTCATTGGATTCACTTTTTTAGTCCTTATACTTTCAGGGGATATTGGAGGGAGAGATGTGTACTAATCAGTTCAAACATTAAACTCCTGGCAAAAATGATCAGTTTTCTGCCTTTCTTATATCCGCATTCATGGCTGTTATAAGTTTCAGCTGACATAATGTCTATCTTTAATGTTACTGTCTACATACGAAAATGGGAAGAACATCCAATAAATGTAGACATTAACTCAGCTGTAGTAATTCTCATTAGCAAGTTACTGAACTCCCTAAGTTGCTTTATTCGAATTGCAAGTTGAGGTTGATAATGCCTACCTTGAAGAAATGGCATTAGAACATAACCTATAGAGATCATGTACATTGATATATAAAGGAACACATCCACACACATACATATTTCTTCCTTGATTCAAAATAGATTTTAATGTCAATTTTTATCATTTCATTCCCACCATTGAAATCTCTCTGTGATGTGGTTTGTAACCATCTCTGCATCTATGGTCAATCTGTATATCTGTAACTCTTTATGGACTCTGCTCTCAATCAGTCTTCCTCTCAACTATTTTCCTACAAAACGTGTGTAAAATGGAGTTGTCACATGTTACCCTTCTTTTCCATATCATATTCTACAACCATCACCTTCCAACTGATTACTTAAATTGCCTTCCCTACTTCCCATGAAAGTCAATTCTAACTGTTCAGATAACTTTTCTCTTTTTTTTTTTTTCTCAGCTTAAATTGGTTTTCCCTTGGTCCCATTTATTTAGTTTTTGGATTGTTGCTGTTAGTGTTTTAAATTATACACAGACACATGTAATATGTTGATTTAACTCAACAAGGACCTTGTCCATTAAGAAATATAACCAACCATTGTTAAGGTAAATTATGTAGGATGGATGGATGAAATATCCCTAACAAAGTTGCTCACTATAGAGTTAGTTTTATGTCCCAGATATGGAAATGGTGGGGTCACAAGTTCTTGCTACTCCTAAGCTTAGGAGTCAGCTCAGCTGTTCCTAATGCCCAATTTGTAGCTATTTGTCAACTCATCCTTTCCTGCACAGAAAACGGAAAAAGATTAAAGATAATACATTACTGATCTCTACCAAGACTCAATAGAAATTGTGAATAGTGACTAGAAGAGGTGACGTTGATCAGTAGGCTTTCAACTTGTGTGTTTTAATTATAGAACACAAAAAAGTTTATCCGACTAAGAATTAATGTCTAGGCCCTTTTGCTAAAGCCATTAGTCTTATTTGGTAAAATAAATCATATCTTTGACTTGAACAGAATTCTAATGATAACTTTTAAAATGGTTATCTCAAAGATCATAGCAACGTTGATAATGGACAGAAAATAATGAGAGTAATGTATGCTACTGACCATTTAAATGTAATAGATTCTTCCCATGTTTGAAAAAGCATATAAGGAAAGTGAAATAATGGAAAAAAATACTCATTTTCAAGAAAGGCCAACTCTAAAGCTCAAACATAGCATTTCAGTTTTTAATTTTTTCCTTGATTTTAGTAGGACATACACATTAAAATTTATCCTATGGATTTTTATGGATTTTTCATTATATTGTATTTTAAATTACATCTGAAAATTTTTATTCGCTGTAGCTATGTTACTATTTCATAGTCCCTGAATTCTTACTCAGCTGTTCAAATTTTAGAAACATTCACTGTTAATGTTATTTCACTAGCAAAAGAAGATCCTTCTGTCCTTGTCCTGTAGCAGTCTGATATATCTCACACCTTAGGGATGCTGGCTTGGTACGGTTCACTCATGACATGTGATAGGGGACACTGAGGGGACATGTCTCCAGTTCCTCTTGCCACTGCAAGGAAAGGTTTATTAAGTACCATATGCAAGTTCCTATATGCCAGCCTCCACTTACATGAATTCCAGTGATGCTTTACAGAAAAGTTATAATGAAGAGATTAATAATTTGGCTTTTACAAGTGAGAAAAATTATATTGGAAGAGCAATTTTAACTTTTTGCAAAGTTTAGTCAGACAGTATGCAGCAGCACTGAGTTTCAATTACAGATTTATCAGACTCCACGGTCTACGCTTATTCCATTACTTCATTGTGCCACTTTTTCTAGCTTGTAACCCAGACTGGACAAGCAGAAGAAAGGGGGGGAGGAACTGATACTTTGCTGTGCCCTCTAGACGATTTACAGGGTTGTTCTGGCATATTGCCCCGCTATTCCTCTGATAGACTACAGTTCTTCAGCTCTGAGGATGAGCTCATTTGATAAGCTAATCAAGGTCAGGCTAGGGTTACTTTAAAAGAGAAAATTTCAAGGTAAAATAGGTGCTGCCAAAAATGCTTTTGCCTATTCTGGGGGGTGACTCACTGAGAAAATGTTAGATAATTGTGGTCAAGGATTATTTTGTTATTGAAAGTGCTATCATTACACACAGTTTAAGACTGAGGACCTAAACACCTAAGATCTCATGTGACACAAAGTTCTTCATTTTCTTTTCTTTCTGTTTTCAAATACAGTCATGTATTTTTAAAGTATTATTTAAACAAATCAAATGTTTCTATTGATTTTCCTGAATAGATTTCTTTTTTTAGTATTCCTAGAACAGAATGACATACACATTCTATATGTAAAAAAGAAGAATTTCTTGTTACCTGAGACATGAAATAACTTGGTCACTAACTCTGAAACATTTAAAGAAGCTACTAGGTAAAATGCAAGACATATATGGCCAGTCTTCGAATGGCTATCTCTGGGAACTAAAATAGTTGATTTCTCCATTATTTTCGATTAGAAGTTATCTTTTTTTTTTCTTTTTTTGGAGAGGTTTTTGATACAGGGCACGTGTGCTCACCAGAAAGACAGAGAGAGCTAGAGAGACAGAAAGTGAGAAATCACCCCCAAGGGGGGATGGCCACACTGCAATTCCTTCTCCTCCATTCTCCTCTCAGGATCTTGGGCACACACTCACATGTGCCTGCATAAGTTTAAGCTGTGGGGTCCAGGACTCGAACTGCGGTTGACTACATGGGAGTCCAATGACATAGACATAGCCATTATGCTAACTACTATTCCCAGAAGTGATCTTTTAACTAAGCTATTGAATTGGATAGGTATTTAAAATAACATTAAATTCCTTGCCATTAGGACTATTTTCTCATAAACAAAAGGCAAATTGCTCAAAACAAATGACTATCTACTGTACTCCTAAAAATACTTAGGGAAGATTTTCATTGGGTTTTTTTACAGTAACTTGCGTTCAATACTAAACACATAAAAACAATCATTATACATATATATATTATATATATGTATATATAATATATATATAATATATATATGGTGTTAGTGTTTTACTCTTCAAAACACATTGTTACTTATTTTGTCTCATTTATTTTTATAATAAAAAAACTTTTGAGGTAGATCTTAAATGAAAAATTCAAGTCATTGAAGTGATTTAAAATTATTGAAGAAGAAAAAGTATGACACAGAATATGGTTGGGTGTCAGTGTGGGGAAAGTTTGCCAATTTTCTATATTTCAACAGGCCAGGGTAAGAGATATAGTTATCTTTGTCTAATCTTCAGCTATTTACACCTGATTTTCTCAGTTATCTGTAGACAGAATCACATTAAACAAATTTACAAACTTGTCAAAAATAAAATAATTCCAATGTTTTAATTTAAAGTAAGACGTTACTCTTTTTTTTTTTTTTTGAGAGATATTTTCACTATAGGGCGCATGCGCTCATCAGACAGACAGAGAGAGACATAGAGACAGAAAGCGAGAAATCACCCCCCCAGGGGGAATGGTCACGCCACAACCCCTTCTCCTCCATTCTCCTCTCGGGATCTTGGGCACACACGCACACACGCCCGGCATGAGTTTTAAGCCACCGGCTCCAGGACGTGATCCGCAGTCGACTACGCGGGAGTCCAGCGACATAGCCATTACGCTAATTGCTGGTTCCCAAGAAGTTACTCTTACTAGTCTTAGAATTCCCCAAGTCCTTTCAATCATAACAGTCATTTTCTGTAAGCAGATCTATAGTAATACCATTATAGGTTATGCTATAACAGCATTTATATAAACCATGATTTCTCATTAGTGTAGCATCAAAAAATTTTATGTCTTGCTCTTTTAACATCTAATATGATTAGAGAGTCTGTTTTATGTACTGAGTCTTGACTCAGGCATCCTCCATGTTTTATGCATCATTACAACATATAATCTCCCTGGTAACCAGTCTCCAAGATGGCTTCCAATGACACCACTAACACACTCACACACACACACACACACACACTTCCTGGTGTTCATACCATTGTATAGTCTCTTTCTACATGATACTAAAATTGCTCTTTCCATATTATGCAGGAGTGAGGGCATATCATTTTCAAGATTATATTATAAAAGATCAGAGCTTATTTGAGTGCCCATTTTCTCCCATGCTCTTTGATCTTTTCCTTTACAGAAAGTAAGTTGCCTTGTTTTGAGCAGCCCCCTAGTGAGGAATTTAAATTTCTAATCAATAGTCATAGAAAAATACTGTCTGCTAGCAGACAGTATTTGTGAGCTGAGAAGAACTTCCTTTAGCCCGAATTGAGTCTCCAGTTAACTACAATACCCCAACCCCCCTATCCCAACCTACTCCCAGACTGTAACTTAATGATAAATGTTGAGACAAAACTACCCAGCCAAACTTTCTGAAGATTCTTAATACTTCACAATTTGTGACTTAATAAATTTGTGTTGTTTTAAGCTGTTAAATTTGAGAGAAGTTGTTGCAGTCTCTAAAATTATCAGGATAGAAGAATAAATAGAAAAAAACCTGCACTTTTCACTATCTTTGCCAAAAAAGTAATAGGTCTCAATTATGCTTGTAATCATTTGGCCCAATCAATCATATGGTATCAACCTCACTGCAAGGGAGGCTGGGAGATAAACGGTCTCTATTGCAGAAACCATAACATAGAGTGTATTTTTAACTTGCATAGACTGGGAACAAGGGAATTTAGACTACTTAAGTATGGCTTACCACTCAGATAAGCTGATAGATACATCATTCACATTTTGGATCCCTGAAAATAGAAGTAACTGATAATATTGCAGACTCTGTGCCAGTTATTGGCAAGGATCAAATGTAAAAGATAATAGAATCCAAAGAACCTACACTCCAGTTGAAGAGACAGACATATAAACAGATGCTCTCAATATAATGCAGCAAGTGTTGTGATAGATGGGTGTACAGAATGTAGCAGAAGCATGCAAGGACACTTAGCTCCAGTTGGGGGATTAGAGGAAGATCCAAGAGGAGATGACACCTAAACTGAGTATTAATGGATAAATTTAAGTTACTCAGGTGAAGAAAATTGGGTAAGGATGTTCTAAGCAGAGGAAACAACATAAGCAAAATCAAAGAGGCGTGAAATAGCATGAGCTATGAAGAGAATGTTAAGTAATTGGGTAACTCCAGTGTAAGGGTAAATGAGGAAATCCTCCATGACTGGAGCGGTAGATAAAGGTGGGGCCAGGGAAGGTCTTGTGTACCATACTTAAGATCCAGGCTTTGATACTGTAGTTTCTGGAAGTGCCCTTAAAGGATTTTAAGGAAAGTACCGTCATTGGTTTGCATTTTCTGTGACAGTATACTGAGGCTAATAAAAAGAATAAATCCAAAGGAAGAAAGACTAATGGATGTTTTTACACTGGAATTTTTGTAGTTATGGGTGATTTAATCAAGATTGTTTTAATGAAAACCCAAACAACTGACAATAAAGGACATAATTCAAATTCTATAGACAATTACTTCTAGGAGACTTTTGACATGCTGCATAAGTAAGGGGAGGATAAAAGGAGAAATTGAAAAAAGAAAGAAGGAGGGGAGAAGAATACACATAAAGAAAACACTATTGCTATTTTTGCTTTGCTCAATATTTAAATGTTTCATTTTTCATATATTTCAACTAAATTCCCATTTTTTCATAAATTACTTATGTATTTCCAGTATTCTCATTATAAAATTAATTTTAAATGACATTGATAGCGTTCAAATGATCAGTTAATATGTTATTGACCCCAGATCAGCTCTAGGGAATTTTAGTGAACATTTCTGTACATATTGGCAGAGTAATTCACTTCAATATTTCCAAAATTATGGATAGTTTATAAACTTTCCTTTGCTATCTCTAGTTTGAAGTGGAAATATAGCAATGATTACAAATTATAATAGCCTTCTCTAAATTCTTGGTGCGTTTTAAAGTGAATTTATAAAACACATGGTTTGTAATCATGTGAGGGTTTGATTTTATCACACATTGCTAGAAATAGGGTCAGAAAGCCACTGGCTCTAATAATTTATTTCTTCAATTCAGAATAAATTTGATGAGTCATCTGCCTTGGTAGAGAACCATATTGCTTATAAATACCATTGAAAAGACAATTTGTGTTTCTTACAATGTGATTATTGTGCTAATCTTTCTGGGACAAGTGTAGGGAGGTATGGTTAAGTGCTTACAAAACCATTTTGTTATTGTGTGCAATTGGGTTAACTTTTCATTGTGAAAAAGGTAGCTAAAAACTTAACTTCTCCAATAAGAATATTTTACACAAAAATTCTCCAATTTTAGAAGATCTAAAAACAAATGGAATAACAAATCTTACCAGCCACTACAGGAAGGAAACTTAATTATTGGGACAGTTATGTGCTTGGGCTTGATTTATACTTTGGACACAGAAAAGCCTAGAAAGACCTTGTTCTTTGAAATCATCAGAGAAGGTGATGGTGACTCAGATTCCTGAAAGTCAGTAAGATTACCCTAGTTTATACATTTATGTTTTTCTCCTAGGAATAACTAACTTTGCAACTGGTCACTGACAGTAAGGTAGACCATCATAGAGGTAAGGGGAAAATTAAAATTTAAGAATTTAAAAACCCATAAATAAGAACATGTATGCATAAACACACACATTTGGGAGACTGAATAATATAATTGATATAACCCAGTTTTTTTCAGGCAAGATTTTAAAATGTTAAAAATACCCAAACTGGACTTAGGCTTTGAGTTTCTCAAAGTCAAGATGTATATTCAACTATCCCTTGAGTAAATGGACAATAGCCTTTAGGGAAAAAGATAAAACACACTAATGATGAAGGAGTCCTTGAATTAAGAAACACCCCTTTGGGAGTTGAACATGGTGGCATAGATTTTTTCCTTGAACAGAGTCAATATAATCTTGCTTCGGAGTCTTCACAATTGATAACCCCTTTGACTCTCTCCAGACAGGCTCTTACTCAGCTCACATGTCACAGCAGTTTCTCAGAATGCCAAGTTTGAATCACAACTCCTTATGTTCTATGATAGCATTCCATTATATTTTTATCATAGGACTTACTAACTTTTTAAATGGTACTGTTAATTTGCTTGTTCATTTTTCTATTTCCCTTAAGAAAAATGTAAGTTCCGTGAGAATGCGTCGTCTATAGTTCTTGTTTGCAGGTGTACCATCGATGTCTGGAGCAGTTTACAGCAGTTTATAGCTACCAAATGAGTTAAAATGAGTTAAAATGTTAGATTCCCAGAAGGAGGAATTTTTTTTTTTTTTGCTTTGGGGAGCATGAGCACTGGAGACTGGAGAGAGACAAAGACACAGACAGTGAGAGGTAAGGTGGAAAATCTCACTTCAGGGATGATGGCCATGCCACAATCCCTTCTTCTCCATTCCCCTCCTCAGATCTTGGACACATGTACACACATGTGCCTGGCATGATTTGCAAGTCACCAGGTCCAGGACTAGAACCACATTTGGCCATGTGAGAATCCAGTAATGTAACCACTATGCCATCTGCTGGTCCCAAGGAAGAATATTTTAAATGTAAGTACATTTTTTAAAAATTAGGCAAGGCTGGCTTTAATTTTCTTCACACATAAATATTTAAAATAAACCTCAGTAAATTGAATTAGGTTTGTGACATTTTGGTCTACATTTTAAGGAAAATATACATTAAAATAAGAATTTTTCAGTTAGTAATGATTATGGGTCAGCTGTTGGCATGGTAGTTAAGGCAGCCAGATCCCGTATGGCTGATTACACACTTCAAAATCAGACCGGCTGCTTCAAAAACACGCCAAGTGCATGTGCTTACATGCCCAAAATCTCCAAAAGAGGAAAAATGGAGAAGGGATTGTGATATAACATGACTTTCTGGGTTTTCATATTCCCCCTTACCCCCAACCCCACCCAGCTTATTCCCTGCAAATGTATGTACCTTCTGGCAAAGTGTTTTTAATGTAATGATTATAGGCAATCTTTTGAAATATATGCCCTCAACACTGAGGTCACCTCAATATTACTCAGTGGGCTATACCATAAAATTATCTTGTTCTTCTTATAAAAAATGATGAGATTTATAAACCATGGTAGCCTTAGATTTTTGTTGGTTTGTTTTTGTTTTGTCAGGGAAGACATATCAAGAGTCTTCCAAATAATATACTACTTATCTGTAATAACTGAGAACATGTGTAATGCCCAAACCCCTGCTCAAACTCTCTGAAACAATGAACGCTCCATGTCCCGCATGAGGTCTGAGACCTGTGACTGAATGTTGTCGTGACTCTATACTTTTCTGCAATGGAAACAGCCAAACATACCCCTCCTAAGCCCAAGTAGGGCCAGACATGCCCGTAGAAATTCAGAGTCAACAATTCTCTGTCATTTGCCCTGGTGGCCAATGACTTTTGCCATTTCTGGAACTCTGGATTATACAAGTAATTGAAAAATCACTCACTTTTAGTTGGAGCACATGACCCATGTTAATAATGGCTGGAGAGTTCCAGACATTTCATTTAATAGAGACTAAGGAAAATGATAAACCCTCCTGAGTAACTCTAGCTCTCGGTTTCCCGAAATGTTCGCAAATTATAAATTCAAACTAAAAGTGCAATCTTGCCAAGAGAAAGAAAGCATTGTTAATTCTAGCAAATCCTGGGACAATTGTACCAAATGTGAGTCTGTCGATATTTCTCATTACTATGAATCAGTGAATGATAGTAGAATTTATGCAATAGGCTTTCTGGAGTTGTTATATTGCTCTAGTTACATAACTCTTCAATAGAAGTGTTTGTTATAATGCCGTTTCAGTTAATCTTGCAACAATCAGTGTAATAGGGCTATCACCTTCTCCTTTTCCCAGGAAGTAAAATTTAGTATTAGAAAGCTGCAATTGTTAATTACATGAATCATTTTATATATCATCACTTGGACTTCCCATTCCTGAACAGTGGGTAAATATGATATTCTGGGTTTTATTTCCATTTCCCCTTTGATAGTACCTCTATGCCAGGATGCATAGCAAATTGAAAAATATGATATACAAAATTGAAGGGAAACATAAATTCTTATGTATATTTTCCAGTAAACTTGCTGAAAAGGAGTTGAGTTCCTTGACTCATCATCATTTGTCTCAGTGATCTACAACTCATTTTGGGTACCTGGTCACAGGTACTCAAGGGGAAGAGGAGTGAAAAAGCCAATTAATAGAGTCAAGACACACATGGAATTTTATTTGTTCATGGGCTTTCATAAGGCTGCCCTGTGTGCTGAGTTACCATCAGCAACAACGAAAGTATCTACAGACTGCTGGTTTTCACTCATGCAAATATGACTTTATCATCCAAATGGAGACAAAAGCTACAGAGTGGCAGAGAACTCAGTCCAACTGTAGCAGCAAAAAGAACAAAAATAAAAGCATCCTGAACCAACATACCGATTTTCTAGGGTTTATCTAATTTGAAGCTATTTCCTTTTCTTATTTCATTCAGCAAATATTTATTGAACACCCACAACATGTAATCTGTTTTATTACATTCTGTGGAGGAAATACAGAAGTGAATGAGGCATGGTCCTTTCCTACAAGGAATTTCTAATCTTCTGGGAGAGACTAACATGAACCAACAGACTACAGCATGGGGGTTATTGAGGAGGAGTATATTAAGTGTTAAAACATAGAAATATTTAACTTGAAGGAAAAAAGTACCCCAAGTACTATGAAGTATTTTTGATATATGAGTATAATTTTGTAAATTTCCAAAGAGTGAAAAGAAAGTACACCTACATTGATGAAGTGATAAGGAGAAATTTATGCTAAGTTGAAGATATATAAATAATTATGCATAAACCATTCCAAAAACATTATTCAGAAAATTCTAGTAAATAGTAACTTCAAGAAATAGATACCTAATGTCTTTCAATGCTTTGTGATACTACCATAGTCTTCTTTATTCTGTGAATCTCACCCAGTCCTGTCTGTAGTGCTGTATCATGGCAGATTGCATTAAATTAGTTTTGAAATTTTTGGAGTATTTTAAAAGTTTATTTCCTTTTTTTTTTTTAAGTTGTCATATAGTGTCTGCACTCACCAGAGAGAGATGGGGGGAAGCACTCCCCCACAAGGCACAGTCATACCTCAATTTCTCCCTCTGTTTGGGAGTTTGAACACGCATACATACTTGCCGAGAGTGTTTTTCAAGCTGCTGGGTCTGGGACTCAAACTGCAAGGTGAACCATATGGGATCTAGCTTGGACCACCACAGGCTGTTCAACTTATTTATTTCTTTTATGGAGAAAGAGACAAGCATCCTCAAGAATGTCTCATATCAAAATCTCCCTTGGATTTTAGAAAACTGGAGTCCTGATTTCAGGATTCATGCTAACTGACTTGAGTCAAAATTTCAGGAAATAAAGATTCTGGAATCTACATTTTAAATAGAGCACGAATACTCTAAATGTGAGAATCCCTCTACAAGGGAAACTACAGAGAAGTATCATATTATCTGAAGGAAGTCAACAGAAAAACCAAGTGACTAACATGTAACCAAAATTCAATTGTGTTAATAAGGCCCTATAAGAAGAGAGAAGTTTAAAAGATACCATGAAGTGGGATTAGGCAGAACAAAGAAAGAAAAAGAAAGGAAGGAAGGAAGGAAGGAAGAAAGGCAGCAAAAAGACCAATAGAAAATTCCAATAGTAATAAAGAGGGACCAGCAGTTGGCGTAATGGCTATGTCACTGGACTCCCATATATTCACCCATGGTTTGAGTCCCAGACCCGGTGGCTTAAACTCATGCCAGGTGTGTGTGCATGCCCAAGATCCCAAGAGGAGAATAGAGGAGAAGGGATTGCAGCGTGACCACCCCCCCCGGGGGGGGGCAGCGGTGATTTCTTGCTTTCTGTCTCTCTGTTTCTTTCTGTCTTTCTGGTGAGCACATGTGCCCTATAGCAAAAACCTCTCCCCCCCCCCAAAAAAAAATAGCAATAAAGAAAGAAAGAAATATTTGGAAATCCCAAAAGTTGGCTCAGTGATAACCTTGAAGGTTACTTAGTTACTTTGTATGATTTTAAGTATAGTTATCAATGTGTACATTGACACTATTTATCATTGTAATAGGCAGCTATACACTTTTTTATTGTAGAACTTTACCCAGAAAGACATTTCAAAAGTCTGCAAATTATAATGTACTTGGTAGTAGAATCGGTAGCATATTGTTCTATATTTTGTAATTTATGAGATCGGTCTTTCAGGATTCAGATGAATGCCACTTCCTTTGACTGTGTGTCCATTGAACCACTAAACAAAAACTACACACATATTTCTATCCATAGTAAATGTAGTAAGCCAGTTATGTCATGGGAAGAACTAAAGGATTGCTATGAAATTGAAAAGCATTGGACTATTAAAAAAAAAAAGCCAAAAGCAAAAACAGAAAAAGAAGAAGAAGAAAAGAAAAAGACTGGTTGCTATATATCCAGTGGTTCTAACTTAGTACATCATAAACGTTGAGAGTTATTGGCCTCAATATAAATACCAGGATTACATGAAAGTCTGAAGAATTCAACAATACTATTGAAGATATGTAAATACTAGGAGAATAATGATTAAGACAAAGAATACAAACTTTCCTCCAAGGACTCATCTACACTCAGATTTTAGAAATGTCTTTTTCACTGAAATAGCTTTAATCCTCTGTACGGAAACAATAAGGGAATATAAGACTCTTGAAATCTCTGTCCAATCCACAGCAGACAGATGATTACCTATGACTTTCTTCAATATATCCAAGTTTTCAAATAGTCTACCTCCAGGAAGTTGGAATTACCAAAATATTGTGCAGAGTTTACAAGACTTGAGATGTATTTGACTATGTGGTTTAAAGAAGAGAAAACTGTATTTTGAACTCTAATCATTCATATTTGGAATACGTAAGTCTAACATTTTCCTATACATTGTATGTAGGTTGTACATCGACACAAAATCCTGTGCATATTCATTTGTATGCATTTTAAAGAGATACCAGTAGCCTTAGTAAAGATCATTTGAATCTCTTTTATGTTCAGTTCAAGTTATTCAGATTTAAAGCTCCCATTTTCATTTCAGGAAAAATATTTAGCACTTATCTTAGCTTTTTACTAGGAAAGTCATTATCTTCAACATTGTGGATATACTCTTTCGTTTACCTGAATCTCAAGTTATTCTTTTGTGTATAGTTAGACCACTGATAAATAGGATTACGTACTGATTGACAAAACATTTTGAACTTATTCTTGACCAAATCTTGCCTATCTCTGTTACAATCTCTAAATCTATTTTAATTTCTAAGTCTATGTTAATCAATACTCCATGAATATATCATAGGAACTGGATATATCTGTAGATTACACACCCATTTTTCAGTTTACTATCATAATTAAACATTCCAAGTTTCATCTTTAGAACTAATCATGGGTAGAAGAAAACAACTTGCACTCAGATTTACAAAGTGGATGAATATTACTGAAGTCATTTGTATAATGACTACAAGCTGGCAAGTACTGATTCTTCTCCCGCTCAAGGACAGCCATTTTCTAAGAGGAAATGCCAGTTTCTGATAGCTGGCTTCTGATGTTCTGTCCAGATCCATTATGCATGGTATGCTACTACTGCCTGGGTATAAAGTAAATCTGAATAATGAGATAACACTTATTCATTATGAAACAAATATTGAGCATCTATTAATTCCCAGGCACTGTTTTTGACACAAGAAGAAGAACAATAACAATAAGCAGAAGGAAAAGGAATAGAAAAGAAAGCAGCAGTCACAGCAAAGAACAAAAAGTTAACACTGATCTCAAGAAGTTGATGGTCCTGTGGGAAGGCCAGAAACACAGCAAATTAAAGTGAAACACGTGGGGTGATTACTATTAAAGAGATATGAACAGAGTATTGAGATATAGGAATCATACACACACACACACACACACATACACACACACATTTAGATATATTACATCCAGTTCAAGCTATTCAGTTTTAAAACTCCTATTAAAGAAATGTATTAGGGGAACCAGCAGTTAGCGTAATGGCTATGTCACTGGACTCCCACATAGTTGACCGCGGTTCGAGTATCAGACCCAGTGGCTTAAAACTCATGCCGGGCGCATGTGCGTTTGTGCCCAAGATCCCGAGAGGAGAATGGAGGAGAAGGGATTGCTGCATGGCCATCCCCCCTGGGGGGTGATTTCTCGCTTTCTGTCTCTCTGTCTCTCTCTGTCTGTCTGGCAAGCGCACGCGCCCTATGGCAAAAAAAAAAAAAAAAACTCTCAAAAAAAAAAAAGAAACATATGTGTGTGTGTGTGTATTGGGTGGTTGAAAAAATGATGTATTTTTGCATAGAAAAATTTTCAGACAAACCAATACATGTATATACAGACATACATAAGTTAATATGTCTCTATATAGACACATATATGTATTTCTGTATCTCAGTACTCTGTTCATATTTTATTTACATATATACATATTTAGCTTAATGGATGAGAAGGAAAAATTAACACAGCACATCAAGCACCAAAGAAGTGAGTGACAGGAGAGCTAAAAGAACAGGCCAAGAAAGTATTACAGAGGCAAGGCATGGAGGAACTAAACTTTTGGTACCTCTAGCTTTTAGAATCGTGAGAACAACAAAAACATTTATGGATTTGAGAGTTTTATCTCCTTTCCCTCTAGGTGGCAGACCTTGAGATTTATTCACCTTTTTGGCAAACCAGAGTTTGCAGAGGACTTCCCACTGTCCCTACCCCATTCTCCCATTTATCCGTGTGACTGGATCGCAGTCTCATTATCTTCTAATTTTTCATCAAACACAGTAGTTTAGTGTTCTCTTACAATTTTCCCAGATCATTCAGAATTAGCATCACTGATTTCGTCACTTTAGGACTGTAATACTGCAGTTTTAATTCTGCTGATAAACACTCTCATGCCATTCACTTCTCTGAACTCTGTGGCTCTTTCTTCCTCTGTTCCTCCCTGATTACCAGCTCTCAGCTTGTCATCACTTAGGGATGAAACAGAAATGGGAGAAAAATCTCAAGTAGGTTGTCTGCCCCTCTCTAATACTGGGGAAAGTTTTTTTTTTTTTTCATAGCTAATTTTAAAATAGTCCCCTAAAAATTTTTCCTTCCTTTGTCTGAATTTTCTTTTTTCCCCCCATGGTTATAGATGAGTTGTTCATTTATTTATTTATTTTTAAATTGTATCCTTCATTACTATTACTAACATTATTAGTAAAGAGGAGTCAACTTACACATTTTAGAATGGGAGTTTCTAACTTGTTTGAAAGCTTAAGTTTTATTTGTAAAACTTTCATGAGGCATATAATAATCCTGTAAATTTTGGTTATTTGCAAGTTCATCTCCTATTTAATATTCAAATAGGAAAAATATTTTATTTGAATTATTTTATGTTGCTAAGTAACATAACCTCCTCCCTTTAAAAGACAATAATTATTTTTGAGCAACAATAGTAAAAACATAGTATTCATTTGAAACATGTGTTGTTATATTATAACCTATTTAAAAAAAAAAAAAAAACAAGTATGGGCCAAAGGTAGCATGGAGGTTAAGGTGGCTGGATACCACATAGCCACCCATACGGTATGAGTCCCAGACCCAGCAGCTTGAGAATCACACCAGGCATGTGTGTGTATGCCTAAAATCCAAAGAGGATAATGGAAGACAAGGGAATGTGGCATAAGATTTCTCATTTCTCTCTCCCTTGCCCATGAGCATACTTACTGTATAGCAAAAACAAAAACAAAAACAAAAGAAACAAAAAAGCATGTCACTCAGAATTTTGAAAGTGATTCAATATATAATTATAGATATTCACTTTTAAATTTCAAATTAGAGCTTATATCTGAGATGTCAACTAATTTCTAGTATTACTCCGATTTCACTATCAATACTATGAGACTCAAACATTTTAATATTAGTCTGTTTACCTAATGAATGTGATGAACAGTGTCAGAAAAAGAAAGCTGAGATTTACTTTGGAAAGTTCTGTTCTGTGTTCTGTTCAGCTTCATAATACTCAGTTTCTATGAGTCTGGTATTTAATTATGCATCTTTGTCATTGAGTAGGCTGGAAGTATTTCTATTAGCATGGCAAAACAATGAGATATTAATGACAGTTCTTTATCATTTAATCTGCTACTTTTTTAATGAAAGAGATGTTGGCCTCTTGGATTTCTATAAAACAAAAAAATTATGGCTTTTAATAAAAATATAGTCATACAGAGAGATAAAATTAGATGAAAAATACTCATGGAGTGATTCATATGAAATATTTAAAAACCTAATAATATAGCTTGAGACATTGATTCATATATTTTCCAGTAAAATTGTCACTGCAAATGCTGTAAAAATTGCAATTATCAAGTCGTTTCCTTTCAGAATGAAAGGCAGGAAAAGAAAGAATGAATGAAAAGGAAACTCAGTAACAATATAAAACAGAAAGAGCAAACAATCAAATGAAAGGAAAAGTATATCAAAATGACTGGAGAGTTGACTTAAACATTTAAAATGTACTTAGATTAATTATCATGAGGAAAGGAATGCATCAAGCCATTCTAAGAAACCAGCTACTGAAGATAAAACTAGGGGAAGTGGCTTAAATTAAAGTTGTAGACAGAATAATTGAATGAAGCAGACGCAGCAAGAGTACAGAAGATGAAAAGGAACACAACCCTTTATATTTCAACAATGTCTAAAATGTTAAGAATTTAACCTGTCACCATGCACATGGATCTGTAGTTGATACCTGTTGTTTTTATCTTCTCAGCAACCCATATTCCCCTTTCTTTTCATCTCCATTCTTTCCATTTCTCTTGCTAATAGCTATCTCTTCCTTTGGAGACTGTCCTTTTGCCACTGATCGTAGATGTGGTTAAGGGTGGGAGGTGGGGGAGAAGAAACTGTCAGTCAGAATGCCCTCGCTGCTGGGACCAGAAATAGAAATGCCTGGTCATCTCCCATCTCCCAAACATTGGAAAATAATTGGATGCAAAAGAAAATAATCAGAGCTTATCTGTCAGGTTTTACATATCACTTATGGGAGTAAATGGACTTTTTGTTTCCCTGAGATTTTGCTACTCGGGAAAGAAATTTTTCTCTTTGCAACCATTAAAAAAAAAATCATCTGTAGTAGGAACGTATGAACCAGTTTCCACAGATACAAAGACATGGAGAGAATCCTAATGCTCTTGTTTGAATCACTAGATTTAGTCAGACCAAAGCTTTCTCCACCACTTCCCAGTTACATGAGCTCTATTTTTTTTTTGACATTCATTAGATTCTATTAGCTGACTAGGGACCAACGTGTATTATACAGGTAGTGAGAAGGATGAAGTAAGGAGAAAATGAAGTGAAAAAAATAAAAGGACGAAGAAGAAGAAGAAGCTGTGATTACCTTTCTTTCTTGACAAAGTGTAAACTGTGTCTCTAGAACTCTTCGAAGGTTGTTCTCTAAATATATAAGGAGATGAGGATGTGAATGACACATTGGCAGCCTAGGCTGTCTTCCAGGAAGCTCTGCTGAATGAGTCAAAGATGTTATTTCCCTAGTAACCTCTCATCCACCTGTCAGTTTAACAAAACTGCAGGGTTAACACGAGGCTGATTCAGTTCTGTTTGTACCCTAACAATCATAATCCTACCTCAAAACCTAAACCCAAAACCAAGCATAATCCTATCTCTACACCTGACTACAAAATTAACCTCAGACCTAACTATAACCCTGTATGTAACCCTCACACCAACACGAATGCCAAATACATCTAACACTAACTTTAACTCTAATTCTAACCTAACCTAATCTATCCCTAACTCTAATACAACCCAAACTCTGACCAACCCCAACACTACTTTTAATCCCAAACCTACCTCAAAACCTCACCATTACACAAATTCCAATGCTATATCTAACCTTAGTTCTGACTTCATATCACCCCAAATAATTCTAACTCAACGTAAAACACAAACCGTCACAGCTTTATCTTGAATCTCAATCTTAACCCTAACCCAATATGGCCTGTTATTCTAACCTTAATACTATCACCTACCCTATCTCTAACACTAAATATAACCAAAACCCCAAACTATTCATACCTAGCCCCAACCTTACCTCTAATTCTATCTAACATGCTAACAATAACTACAAATCAAAATTTAACTCTAACTGTAAACCTAATCCCCAAACCTACTTTTAACTTTAACAAAAAATAAATCCCAGCTCTAATTCCTAAGAGCTAAACAAACAACAAAAACAAAACAAAACAAAACAAATCTAACCTTAAATATAACCCATATTGTACCATAAACCTAACCTTAACAAAATCTCCAATCCCTATCCCATTAATAACCCTAACCCTAAAACTAACTCCCACCTGTATCTCCACATCAACATTAAAATTAACCAAAACCCCATATTTAATACTAACCCTAAATCTTAAAAACAAATTCCAAACCTGTATATAATTGTACCTCCAACCCTAACTCTAACATTAGCCCAAACCTACTCTTACCCTAAAATTAATCCCCAAACCCTGACCCTTACCGTAATCTGAACCCTGCCTCTAAACCCATCTCTGACCCCAATCCTAATTCCAAACCTAGACCACAATTTGTATTTATTAGCATCCACTAGTGTTCTCAGTGTCACATCTTGGCTTTATAGTCTTCTTTCTTCACTGACCAAAGTCAATGATAGAGAATTTGGTCTCCTGATCTGGATCAGGATATGGTGCTGTGGAAATAGAATCTTAGAATTGCCGTATTTTCCCAGGCTTGTTTTACTCTAAGACATAAAACACAGAAAACAAGCCTTACAAAACATAAACTTAATGTCTGGGGTAGAGGAAGAAGGAGAGCTCTTGAATCAGAGAACTAAAAAACCCAGAGCTGGATTTCACAGATAACCTGGATTTAGTGACTGGTGTCGGGACACTACCATCAGAATCTGGCCTCTCTCTAACTCCACACTTTTCTGTTTTCAAGTTTCCTGGAGTAAGATGGCTGCCAGTGTTTCTGGCCTATAACATACCAGGATCAACTCCAGTGGAAAAGAGTTTCTTTTTGGTTGCTCAAGCCGCACTGCTAGAATTAGTTTAGATTGAACCTAGATGCCTTTGCTGGGGTCAGCTTCCCATACTTAACTAACTGTGGCCAAATTAAGATGGTGTTCTGAACCATCTTCTGAACAATATACCTAGTCTTGGAGAGAGGAGCAGAGATGACCTCCATGGGGTGTGTCTATGCAGAGTGGGAACTGGTGGACAGATGAGGAGGCGGTTTCTAACAGAAAAATAAGGTTAACTAAACAGAAAATGGCAAAAAATACTGGTATTGACCACTATAAATTCTTAGGAAGAAATTTCTTTTGTGATTATCTAACCCAACTGTCTTAATTTCATGAGTGACAATTTCTGGATTTGGTCACTTCTTAATGTAACATATCACAAAGTTGAGAATTGGCTGCATTTCCTTTTTGAAAATCTGGAGTCTATTTACTAAAGACTTTACAAAGAGAGGGATTAAGTTCTTTTTAGAATTAAACAGTGACCTTTTGTCTCAGGCAATGTATGTGCTCCCTAGAAAAGAAGCGACTCAGGAATTTGTTTTCTTTTTGATTCTTTAATATAAATTTTTTCCATCTGTAAAGTTATCTCCTTTCTTCTCTAATCTATCCACCCAGAGTACATATATCCAAATTCATGTATTGGACTGATTTTTCTAGTACTATATTCTGTGTACCGGAAAAAATTTAAAAAGCAATGACAAGGTAAATACAAAATGCAATTATGCATTTAGGGATAATAGTGTTCAACATCTCTTACGTGCACTTCAAAATAATTACATTTGTTTTAGTTTGAAAAAAATTAACAAGAAGATGTAATTTGGGGATAATTTAAATCTAGGGGGAAAACTCTTCACTATAATTGATGATTTGAGAACAATATTATATTAAAATTCCAGGTTTCTCCCTTGTTTGCATGAATAAAATGAAAAATTCATAAGGGAAGGATTTAATCAGTCAGTCAAAAATCCAAATCCATCCGAACATTACCCACTGCATACTATCACTGTGCTCAGTACCTGAATGAATACATTAAGGAAATCTACATCTTGTTATATGAATGTGAATGAGTAGAACACAGTGATCAAAAGTTGGTCTTTGGTGCCAGCAGACCTTGGCTCTGCCACTAGTGAGCATTCCCATCTATTGATTTCTCCATCTGAAAGGCTCACCCCATTGCAGGAATCAAGATGCAAATGTGTATCATTAGGATGTTTTATAAAATTTTTTAGCTGAATCTATATGTTTATTTTACTGTATGTTTTCTCTATCCTTAAGAATCCTCTTTTTTCCTAATTTTAATATGTATTTTTTCTGTTTTACTATATAGGCTTATTATGTATATAGTTTTACTCTATATATACTACACTAAATATATTTAATATATACTATACTAATTCATATATTATACCAAATATATTTAATATATACACATTTTGCTACATATACACTATATAGTATATATACTATATATAAAACAAAAATATATATACTCGTATGTATGCATATATGCAAAACAAAAATATATACATACATGTTTATATATACTATACTATATATATGAAACAAACATATATAATACACTATACTATATATAGTATTAAATATAAAAATATTTTTAAAATGCACAAAAAGGGACCAGCAGGTGGCATGGTGGTTAATGCACTGGGGTACCACATGGTTAACTGTGATTCAAGTCCTGGACCTGGCAGCTTGGCTTCTCACTTCCTCTCTCTCTCTCCCTCCCTCTCTCTCTCTCTCTCTCTCTGTCTCTCTTCTGAGCACATAATCTACAGCAAATTTTTTTTAAAAATAAGAACAAGTAAAATTAAATAAATATTTTAAAAAGATGCACAAGAAAACATACACATATATATTACATATATATTGATATATAAAACATACACATATATATTACATATATGTTGATATATACTAGTATATACTATATACATTATATATAGTATAGTATAGTGTGTGTATATATATGTGTGTGTATATATATATAAATACAAATACCAAATATATTTAATATATACACATTCTACTAAATGTGAATATATTAAATATATACACATAAACCCATTATATACATAGTATAATATATATAGTGTGTGTGTGTGTGTGTGTGTATATATATATA
>NW_006159736.1:4114671-4137255 GCF_000334495.1 Tupaia belangeri chinensis | reverse complement strand
AAAAATTGTCTTTCAGTCCATCAATTGCTCATAAATGTATGCAATTCTTGTCTTTCTCTGCTCTGCTCATAATTTTCTATGATTCCATACATTTCCCTTTAATTACTTTGGTATTTTTTTACAACTTAAAATTATAGAGTAATTTATGATATTTTTCATTCATGATAAGACATTTAGTGTCATTTCAACTTTTCCTGTGTGCAATTATGAGATCAGCGTATCTTATGCAATATTATCATTTGTTCCAAAAGAGTTTTATAATGGCTCTAAACATTTCCTTTGAATTACACATGTTTACAAATTATTTTTTCTTCTTCTAGAGTATAATTGGTTTCAGTATTCAACTATACTTCATTCATATTTTGTTTTGCAGGTATTGCCTTCATTTTGGTTATTGATTTTGAGGATTCAAATGCTCTTTTCAATCAGAGAATGTCATTTTGCCAGCTTTGCAAGTGAACAGAAACCTGACTGAAACAAAATTTCTTGGTCATAAAGTTTTAAACCTGATTATGAACATCATTGCATAAAACTATGCAGTTTAGACCTATGAAGAAATCATTTTAGTAAGACTGATTCTTTAAGACTGATTCTTTTACATTTTCAGAAGTACCAAAACCTGCTTTCCCCTCCCTGGTAATCTGAAAGTGTATGAATGTTATTTTACCTGATTTGAGTCCTATGTTTAGAGACTATTTCTGGGTGGTGTAATGGTCAAGATGCTGGAATTCCACATGGCTGACAGCAATTTGAGTCTCAGACCTAGTGGCTTGAAAATCATGCCAGGTGCATGTATGCCCAAAATCCCAGGAGGGGAATGGAGGAGAAGGGGTGATGGCCCCTCCTCACCCACTGTGGGTGATTTCTCACTTTCCTTCTACTGTCTGTCTCTGGCAAGTACACATGCCTTATGGAAAAAAAACTTAAAAAAAAAGAAAATATTTATATTTTTAGTTCTAATTTTTTTTAGTGTTACATATAATTATTTGTTCTATTTATTATTTATTCATATGAAGTTTTAGCAAATATACTTTGGCTTCTGAATCATGGAATGTTTCTCTTTACAGTGTTGGTTCTAGTTTTATTACCCCTAATATATATTTTAATTATATCTTTGAATTTTAATAATCATTATACCTTTATTTTTAATTTGTCTGTCTTTCGGTTCTGTGCCTTCATTTTAGCTAATTTGTTAATTTCTACTATTTCTCCAAAGAGGCCACCATACATTTTGACTTTCATAAAAACTCAAGCAAAATGTTTCTCAAGATTGTTAAATTTCTTCCTGCCTTCCTTCCTGCCTTCCTTTAATTGCCAGAGAGGGCATGCACTCACCAGAGAATCAGAGGAGTGAACAATCATCCTCTAATGCGGTTTGGTCTCGCTGCAATTCCTTCTCCTTCATTTGTCCATCCTGTCAAGGTTTTGGGCATACACATGTACACATCCCCAGAGTGTTTTTCAAGTCTGTGGGGCCAGGATTCTAACCGCATTGGTCTTGTGGGAACCAGCTCCCTTAACCACTAAACTGTGGGGCTGATGCAAATTTCATCCCTTTCTTAAAATAGTTTTTAGCCATGTCCTGTCATTAATCGTCAGCCCAATATCCTTTTTTCTTTATTTATATATCTTCCCCCTGCCTTCTAGAAAAGTGATGTTCAGGTCTAGCGTTTGTCAATGGTGAGCTCCAGGTGAGTGTTAGCTTCCCCTCCTGCCCATGTAAGTGTGGGTAGCCTTTCCTCTTCAGATTCAATTCAGAATCAAGTCTAGTTTATGAGCACAGTACCTACCTAAATGTACAAAAGTCATAGAGCAAGTCTTCTGCTTTATTTTTTTCCTACAAACTATAACATTCTCTGTGTCAACTAGAATTAGCTACAGTTTTTATAACTTTGGAAATAAAGTCCAACCTTCAAGGTTATAAAGATTAAATTCGCCAACAAATGTTACTGCCACCTTGTTCTCCCTTGTTCTACTCCATGTACAAATTTTTCCTTAGATAAATAAGGTTCCCATTCCTCCTGTTTGCTGTCATGTTGCATGCTTATGTAGGTATAGAAAGAACTGAGCTGAAGAGAGTAAAAATTAAGGTAAACCATGTTTGATAGGTTTTCCAAATTTTAGAGATGACCATCTTTTTTTCTCCCACCTGATCATTTAAACTCCTTGTATAGCAGATTAGGTGCAGACAGGGCAAATGTGTCAAAGATTTTTTTCTGTTTTCCTTTCTGTCATTTGTCCCACTCAGCTCTAGGCAGAGAAACACAAGTACATTTCTAGCTGGCAGCATCAATAATGCAATTAGTAAAATTCTATTTGAACTTAGACCTTTGCTGTTCTCTTTTCACTTCCTGTGTTTAAGTCATGCTAACTGTTCTAGCAGTTTTCCCTATCACCCTGAACAAAAGGCTTGAGTAAGGTACAAGTGGAATACAGACAATTTCACTTCACAAACACATGTGTATGAAATCCTAAAAATAAATTTCAGTGACACAATTCTAATTTACAACAGAAACAAAATGAAGTGGTTTTTTTTTTGCCCATTTATAAATATTTGTAAATACATTTTTTAATGTTACACATTAAACAAATTAGGCATTTTCTTGCTTAGCTACATTGATTTACTAGTAGGAGAAGAAAAACCTAAGTGAAACTAGTCTCTTAGGAGCATGAATGAGTCCACCCATGACATACACAATGCTTAGGGAGATTGTTTTTTCTTATTTGTTTGTTTTATTTTTCATTTGTTTGTTTGTTTAAGAGAGATTTGTGCTAAGGGAATGTGCACTTGCTAGAGAGACAGAGAGACAGAAAGTGAGAAATCACCCCCTGGGGAGATAGTCATGCTGTAATCCCTTCTCCTCCACTCTTCTCTTGGGATCTCGGGGACGCATGCACATGCTTCTGGTGTGAGTTTTAAGCCACTGGATCTGGGACTCAAACTGGGGTTCACTATGTAGGAGTCCATTACACCATCTGCTAGTCTCTGCTTAGGGGGAATTTTAATAAATTTAAGAGTTACATTTTACCTCCTGCCTACTTGAAGATTGATTAGATATTTTATACTTTAAGAAAATGTTATATTGGCCTGGTTTTCCAAATTATTTAAATTCATAAATTCAAATTTTACAGCAAATAGTTAGAAAAGTAATCTAGAATCCTATACTATGAAACATATTTATCTTGCTCAAATTTAACATAAGATTTATGCTATTGTTGGTTTTGGAAAGTTTCTTTACCATAGATAGGAAGAATGAGTTTATTCAAGAGGTAATTTTAAGAATCTGTTATTAGAAAGGAACTAGAAATAATGCTTAAAATGAAAAGTTTCTACACTCACAATAGAGATAGATTTGAGGTTATATAAGAACCCATAGGTACTCAGATTTGTTAAGAGGAGGGACAGAAAAATTTTCAGATCAAATAATGTGTTAACTATAACACCCTTGTCTGCTCAATGTTAAAAATGCCAGTTTGACTTTTAGTTGCCAACTCCTGTGACCGTTTGCCTAAGACATGTTCTACATCCTCTTCTAAGAGGGCTGCAAAACCCTAATCTGGCCAAATATCCTGCAGGCTGGAAGTGACAAAGAACACTTGCCAGGAGCACCCTTAACCTGTGATCCATGGGAATCACTGGATGAATATTGCAGCTCTCACACTCCTTGGGCTGGCTGTCCTTGGCCTGGCTGTTCTTGGGATGTGTATTCTAAGCTGTCACCCACACAGCTCTTTCTGAACTGTGCTAAAATTACTGCCAATGGTATCTTGCTTAATGACATAATTCAATTTTCCTCCCTTGACCTCACTTTTCCATTTCCCAACAAGGTTTCTTGGGATCACAAAATAGACTATGTATACTTGAAGTTTTTGTTTTTTTTTCTTAGAATCTTCTAAGGGATCCTGAGCTAAGACTAAGACAAAGAGTAGAAGAAGTATTTTTTTTCAGGTTATTCCAATAATGTAGGAGAAAACTTGGTATAATAGCTTGATTCAAGGTATCCATAATGGAGATCATATCATACTCTGGATATATTTTGAAGGCAGAACCAATAAGATTTATTGACAAATGACAATGAGAAGCCACAGTGTGTGTGTGTGTGTGTGTGTGTGTGTGTGTGTTTTGGGGTGATGATTACAAGTATGTCATCAGAATTATTGTCCTAAGCAACGGGAAGCTTGGATTGGGAAAAAATTCAAATTTTTCAAATATTTCAATTTGAGATGTCTATTAGAGAAGCCAAGTAGACACTTGAGTATATGAGAGAGGAGTTTGGTATAGAAGTTCAGGTTGGAACTATATGTGAGGGAAATGTCTATGTGTAGTTGATATTTAAAATTATCAACCTCAATGAGATCACTAAGAGGTAAACATAGATAAATGAAACACTCAGAAACTGTGATATTGAGTACTCCAACAAATATGAGAAATACAATGAAATGGGAGAGAAGAGTGAGAAGAATGACTAGTAAGAGAAAGACCTAATGGAGCCAAGATATTAAAATGTTTTGAGGAAGAATGAGTACTCAGTTGAGATAACACCTAAACATCAAGTGATGAGGAATGAGAATTGAGCATATTATTTAGCATCAAGCAGATTATTAGTGACCTTAAATTTAATGGATAATACTTTTGTATAGTAATGGGGAGAAAAGAAGTAGAAATAGAATGGATTCAAAACCAGAAAGAACAATTAAGACATTGAGGTAGACAATTTTTACAATGAGTTTTGCAAATAAAAAGAAGAAATGGGAAGTGTTAGGAGAGAAGAATAGACTCAAGAGTGACTTCTTTGTCTTTCAGTTTGGTGGTATGTTTGGTTTGTTTAGATGGGATTGGAGAAATAACATCATTTGTGTTTTAACCCATGTTTTGATCCTTTCCCTGGGTTCCTAGTACAACACAGCTCCATTAATTATGCTGTAGTTTCCCTAGCCTTGATGTTCTCATTTATTATATTTATAATTTCATTAACTTCAAAATATTTTAAGTTTGTTAAGCTAATCTAAAATTTGTTAATCTATTCTCAGTTTTCAGTCAGCCTCGTATCATAGAAATGTATGTGCCTGGCATACTCTGGAGTTTTCTGGACTGGAAATGGAAGCCTTCCCATGTGTGATTGCCTCGTAGAGCATTGCATTTTACTGCTGCACCACCATCTGGCCTAATCTTTTCAAATTTTAAAAATAATGTTTATTCACTGATTTATGTATTAAAGTCATTCTCTCTCTCTCTTATTTTTTTTTTGACGATCAGCCCTAAGTAAACTTTAATAAGGCTTTGAGAAACATTTAATAAGACTAGTAAACAGCCAAAAATTGCCTCGTAGAGCATTGCATTTTACTGCTGCACCACCATCTGGCCTAATCTTTTCAAATTTTAAAAATAATGTTTATTCACTTATTTATGTATTAAAGTCATTCTCTCTCTCTCTTATTTTTTTTTGACGATCAGCCCTAAGTAAACTTTAATAAGGCTTTGAGAAACATTTAATAAGACCAGTAAACAGCCAAAAATTGGTTGATGAAATTTCAGATATCTGGGTAGTAAAAAGAACTAACTATGGCTCTGTAAGTTTCTTTATAAGCAAGCATAGTTACGAAAATTACCAGTATTTGAAATAATTTAGAAATCTGATAAACACTAGAAATAATTATAAAAATGTAAAATTTCAACATAATTATGCACAAGAAATTATCTCATGACTGAGATTGCCCTTGGGAATTTCTTTAATCTCTGAAGAAAATTATTTCATCTATTTATATTTATTTCATGGAACTAGTTAAAGTATGTGAAGTTCATGGAAACTGTAAGACTATTGAGCATAATAAATATTTGGCTCATTTATTAAATGTGTGCAAGAAGTATGTTAAAAAAATTAAAATAGCATCTACCTACTAGGATTTGCAAAACTACTGATTCTTTTCAAAATATCAGCAAACCCAAAATTAAAGTTCATCTCTCTGGCTCATTCTAACTAGATCAAAAATAATGGAGTTGAAAATATGTGACATTTATTGAAAACATAAAAGGCTTTATATGGATTATTATAAATCAGAAAGATTTTATCATTTAATTAATTTCAGAAACTTCGACACATGACCCATTTCTTTTGAAAAGTTCACAGGAGAAAAGGCAAAAATAATTAAATGATTATTATAGAAGAATTCATTGTGAGCATTATGACTGACTTAAGGTCAATTTTCAAGTCTAGGATTTATCATGCAATGGAAAAAAAAAATACACTTGTTTAGAAAGCAGAAGCCTTCGTTATATTCCTATCTTTACAATTAACTGATGTGTGACCATACAAAATATGCTTAATTTTGTGTTTCTATAAAATAGGAGGATGAAGTATAATTTTCAAATTATCTATAAGTCTAAGAACTTAAATATTGAAATTCATAGATTATTGAGGTTAAGTTCCCTTACTAAGCTTTATAGAAGGATTGGAAATAAATTCGGAATTCTACCCAATTATCAATAAATTAATATACTTCATTAATAAGGCAATGAAAATTTATTTTACATGTATGTTCCTAGGTTATAAAATAAATTATAAAAGAATTTACTCATTTTCTAGATGAAATATGTAAAAGTAGATCAGAATGTTTCTTTGCCTTGAATTTGGTTAAATAAAGGAATTGATAGATTAAATTTGCATTTTCCATGAATTTAATGATTATCTCTCTTTGCAGTTGTTTACAGATGAAGTCTGAGAAAAACAGACGTGATTGGTTTTGAACCTTTCCTTTTGAAATAAACCTAAAAAATTAAATTACATTATGAGTATATAGGTTACAAAAAAAAATACACATTGACATTGCTGGGGTTATAGTATTAGGACAAAAGAGTGGAAACAAGAGAGAGAAAATTGTAATTTAAAACAGGAAGCAGTGTCTTCAGAATTGTAAAATGGTGGAATATACTGAAATAATAACATAAGTTCCTAACACTTCAGATGTTTAAGCAATTCACTATAATGGGGCTATTGTACCAAAGATTTTCTGCCTTGGGTGGAAGGTCAAAGTAACCTATAAAGTTTCTTTTAACAGTAATATAGTACAACTCACTTTTGTCTACCTTCTAAGAGTATATAATATTTAAAAAGGCATGCCATAATGACTGTTGAATGTCAGCATATCTACATCTATTTTTAAATCTGTTACAACCACAGATATCCAAAGAAATGGATTGTAATCTCTGTGATCCCAGAACAAATTTAGCTTTTAAAATCATGCCAACCTTTCTCGTTTTAATATACTTTCTTTGTAGTAGCTGAGCTTTAATGGCATCATCATTAGATATGGTTCGAGATTAATATTTAGAAAAGCTTTGAACCATCATGGATTGCTACTCTAATGAGAGGACATTCAATCTTTTTAACGAGAGCTATTTCCTTATTTAACAAAAAAGGCAGAATTCTGAATTTTATCGGTAAAACTTCAATTAGGAATGTATTACTCATAAACTTGCCTCATTGATGATTAGATCTAATCCTGCAAAGATATGGATTTTGCTTGAAACAGGAAGGTTTATCCAGGGTGTTATCCATGTTATCTATTGATTTCTGCTCTGATTTATATAGATGAATTTTACTTTGCACTTTAAACCAGTGTCAGCCTCCCAATTTTTTTCTGTGTTGTATATTCAGGACCTCCATATTGGAGGTTGGAAGAAGTGCAATGCTCTGAGAGGCTGACCCACATGGGAAGTTTCCACGTTCATGTCCAGAGATTTCCCTGAACATACTACATACCATCCTCATAACCTGGGGCTGGCTAAAGCTGGGTGTCGATCATATCATGAGGACCTGTTGGGAATGTCTTTCTCACTGTCCTTCTTTTCCTCCCTTTCTCAATAACAAAATAAATAAATTTTAAAAAATTTTCAAATTGAATCTGCACAAGAATGCAATCATAATGAATATTTATAAATATGTTTAGGTGGTCTTGATAAGTTATTTTTCATCAGAATCTCACTTAGATGAAGTACATAAATATAAGAAGTGACTTTTGTGTAAAAGCACCTTTTTTACTAGTGTTCTCATGGAGCCAGCAGAGGAATTACTTAGTTGAAATCAAGAACTGTTCTGAATTACCTTGTCTCTTAAATCATGTCTTTTGGGCCTTAAAATAAGTCCCAGATGTGGTCACTGATGCTGAAGCTTCTCTCAAAGTACAACGTGGTTGGCCAGCTGGTGGCAGGGTGGTTAAAGTGACTTTATCCCACATGGCGAGCTGCGTGATTTGAGATCTAGACCAGACAGGCTGCTTAAAACACCTATAGGGTGCCAGTGTGTACATGCCCAAATTCCAGTGAGGAGAAGTGATTGTGGCCTGCTCATCTTCTCTGGGTTGTGATTTCTCACTTTCTCTTTTTCTCTGCATCTGTCTATCTCCAGTGAGCATACATACCCTATAGCAAAACTAAAAGCAAACAAGCAAAAACAAAGTATAAAGTAAGGTTCTGAAAAATATTTGTGAATTGAAAAACTATTTTATTTACTATGATTCTTTTATTGCAGATGCATTTTCTAAGTTAATGATTGCATATTGTTTTGGACTATGTTAACACTATGATAAGGTAAATTGGACAATATTTTCTAAATCCATTAACTTCATGTCACCTAAGGGAATAATGAATGTTATATTCTACCATACATTATTGGCATGCTTCAGAAATGTGGTTTAATCTCTAGGCTATCCGAATCCATGTACTGATGAGTCATATCATAAAGGAAGCTTCCTGCTATTTAAATATCATAGAAAAATTACTGATCAAAAAATGACTGATCAAGAAAAATTACTTGGAAAAAGATTATAGACTACCTTTTTGAAAGAGAACATTCTCCCTTGGTTTCTCTTTCACCTCATAGTATAAATTTTAAGAAAAATATAAAATCTGATTAGACTCTGGCTGATGTCCATCCCTGTTACATTCATCTTATCTCTGCCATTACTTGTATTAGAATAAAATGGGTAGTTAGATTCTCTCTTTTTCCCCAAGAGGAAAAGAAAAATTTATTGAGAGAAAGAGTGCCCAGGGGTCTGAAGCTATATGTGCTTCAACCGCCCCTACAGAGGAGACATGATGTATTGATATGGGAGGTGGAGGGATGGGGTCACGAGAATGATCAGTCCTTTGGTTATCTTACTTGCTTGACCTTGTGGGCCCATATATAGGTGTTGGCTTCCAGTAAGGGAGGGCTAAGACCAGAGGGATTCTGACCAAAGTTCCTTGGAACCATCTTCTTATTTTCTGACTGGAAATTACCTCAAAGCCATTCAGGGGTCAATCTAACATTTCCATCCTTTATATTTCATAAATAAATTTTTAAAAAGGCTGAGGCAAGGGGGAATAAGAGATTATGGGTGATGGTCAGTCTTCTGGAGCTGCTTTGTGCTGAGAAGGGGTGTTGTTCTTTAGGGTGGTAGAGAGGGGTGTGAGTAGTCACATTCTATTGCTGCAGTGGAGATGTGAAAAACCCAGTCCACAGGGAAAACAAACATGGAGAAGAAATTAAGCAAGCAAGGACAGGAGAAACTGCATCTCACAGAGATGGCCCTGCTGGTTCTCCATGTACTGATCATAGTCCATTCCTGTTGCCAGATATGGACCTGTCTCTGGGCTTCATAAGATCTATATGCATCCTTACAATCTACTCCTATTTCTGTTTACAAGTTAATTAGTTTCTTTATTTGCAGCAAAAGAACACCTTGATGAGCACACCTTGATCTTGCTACCTTCTCTTGGATTTCAAAGCCCTTCTGAAGAATGACCAACATTAGTTTGACTTTTTAAGGGTATTATTAAGTCCATTTTCTTCTATGGAATTTGATCATGACACATATGAAATAAATAGAATTGTTAAAGGTATAGTAAATGTTCAAAGCATGAGATTCTTGCTCTTCCAATCTTACAAGATTTTTGTAAAGCATCAAGTGGTGTAATTCAGATTACTGTTAAAACAACCTGAAATTAATACACTGCTAGGTTCTGGAAAAGGCATCTTGCCTAAATATTGTTGGGAGAATATGTACTTTTTTCTTTTCTGACAACCCCATTACACTCAGTATTTTATTTAGTTCGGGTGCCATGCTTTGCCTACCCTTATCTATTGTACAGCAGGGACAAATTTAAAATGCCTCAGTATTATTAAAAGCCTTTCATGATCTGACCATATCTTTTATGATTTTTATTTTCCAACCCAACTCTCCAACTTATTAGATTTTTCTCAGATCCTTTTTTCAATAGAAGTTTTTTTTTTTTTAATGAAATTTTATTTAGTTTCCCATAAGCAAGGGAAACAGAGAAAGAGAGACTTCCCCAATAGGGCCTTCTTGCTGCAATTCCTACCAGCTTCAGCCAGTCCTGGATCATGGGCATGTGTGTACCCAGCATACTGAGGAAGATCTCTGGGGACAAACCATAAATCTTCCCGTGTAGGCCAACCCATGAGTTTTACTGATGAACAGTTTGGCCCTATCTCTCAAGTTCCTGAACACACTGTGCTTCTCTGACCTTTGAGTCTTTGCACATACTCTTGATGTGTTCTTGATGTGGAGCTGCTTGTCAACTCCCATTTGTCCCTCCTGGTCTCAATTTGAACACCACTCCTTTTGGGAAGCTTTCTATCATTCCCAAGGCATCAGGATATATTCTCCCACAGCATGCTAGACTGCATGTCGCAACAACTACCTCACTTTGTCATTGTTATTTTTTCAGTGACTGATTGCCTGGTAGCCCATGAGTGGTGTATGGACAGAAACCAGGGCTATCTTGATCTCTATTAGCACAGTACCTTTCTGTAAGTAAGTGCTTAACAATAACAAAAAGGGATACATTTATAACACACACACACACATACACATGCAGAGAAATATCTGTCTTTATCTTTGTTTTCATTTATTTATTTTATGAGAGAGAAAGAGAAAGAAGGCTGCTAACAGGATATCGTCCTCATGATCCACCCTTCGCTGCAGCCAGTCTTGGATCACGCGCACCCTAGTGCCCAACATATTCAGAGATACCTTTGGTTAGATCTGGCAACCTTCCCATGTGGGTTTGCTTCCCAGGACTGTCATGTTTAATTGCTGTGCCACTGTCTGGTTCCGTCTGTCTTTATTACTATCCCAATAACATGTCCAGTATTCACTCATAAATTTCTGTGCCAGGACCAAGAATGCACAAGGAAAATTATATGTCCTAAAGACCCCATTATGGTTGCAGTTCTTTCCTAAGTATGAGGCTTACTACCCTTAGGAATGGAGACATTTTGGTTTTTCAAGGCCTCATACATTTGTAAGACTTCAAGATGGGCATGGTTAGGTAACTACATATGTTCCTATTTTCCTTACTGTAGGAATCCCAATTTTGTTCAAGTAGAAACTTGCCCAGCTTCAGAAATAAAACATATTTTTTCTAAAGCAATCATATCTATTTACATCCCCTTTTCAATAATTGGTATAGAAGTGGACATGTCAGCAATGGTTGCAGTTCTTTCCTAAGTATGAGGCTTACTACCCTTAGGAATGGAGACATTTTGGTTTTTCAAGGCCTCATACATTTGTAAGACTTCAAGATGGGCATGGTTAGGTAACTACATATGTTCCTATTTTCCTTACTGTAGGAATCCCAATTTTGTTCAAGTAGAAACTTGCCCAGCTTCAGAAATAAAACATATTTTTTTCTAAAGCAATCATATCTATTTACATCCCCTTTTCAATAATTGGTATAGAAGTGGACATGTCAGCAACTTTGAGCCAATTGGACTTGAAGAAAATTCACCCCTCTCCTGGCTTGTATGTGATTATGAGACATTATATACCTAGTGTTGACATAGACATTTTCTGATCACATGACCTGAGGATAAAGTACCATATGGGAGAATGGGGAGAGTGGAGGAAAAAAATGGGTTCTTTTTATTTTACAAAGTATTAAACCAACAATGAGTAGAATTCACTTGTTAAATAATAATTGTCCTTATAGTTTAAGCTGTTCTTTACAAGAAATGCATGATAAGTAATGTAATCTTCTTTTAACAATTAAAATGCACCTGGCCAGTAGTTACCTAGTTCAAAATTCCTACTATGTAGACATCCCATACAAAGTTAATATTGCAAAACAACCAAAAAAAATGCAGAAGTGCTAATGTGTTCAGTTGTGATAATATTCTATGCTCTTTCATTGGCATGATAGTGGTGATTCTTGATTTTTAATTTAGCATGGATTAGGTAGTATTACAGAGACTATCTAGGGAGAAAAGAAAATAAAAATACACAAAATGAGAAAGAAGTAGGAAAAGAGAGGGCAGACAAGAAGGAATAACAGCCTGACAGGATTAAACCAGGAAAGGAGTAAGAAGGTGCCAGTACAGAAAATAGATGTTTGAGGTATTAGAGAACTTATAAAAGTGGAGTGGAATAAAAAATAAGAACACTAAATAGCAAATAACCAAAAGGTTAAGTTTTGGGGTACAGGAAGTGTTGGCTGGTTATAAAATGTCAGGTGTCAATAGGTGATAACACTTGTGATGCCTTTAAATTATAAATATGTAAAGCAAACAGTATTAAATTATTTGATATGGTTCTTCTCATTTACTAAAAGTTTGGAGAGAATTCAAAATAAACCAGTTGCTTATAGGGGTGGAGTAACATCAGCAGGATGGAAAAAAATATAAAAATCCCCAGAACCTTCTTTTCTCTATGGAGACAAGGACTCAAAAATAATACATGAAAAGTTCCCTTTGTGAGAAATCAAGAAACTAGTTAAAAGGCTCCTGTATCCTTGGCCATCCAAACCATCTGTATCAATGCCAGCAGAATTTTTATGGCACTCACTCACCAAGCCACTTCTGGCATAGCACAGTGCAATCTGGGACAACGCAAATTTGGTTTCTCCCTACAGAAGGAAAGAAATGACTCTACCACATATCCAGTGATCTGACTTGTGTGTTAGAGGAGTTATATAGAAGAAGGACTTCACCAATCAACACAACTAGAGAGTCTGTGTTCTTTCAGTATTTTTCTATGGAATAACCGTCTCTGGATCTGTGTGCAGAAATTCTCAATTACAAGGAAATGCTGCTTTCTTTTTTTCAGGACTTTGTTCTGAAAAAGGGATCAACATCTATCTTGCTTATGAAAAAGGGTGCCAGGTTAGTAAGAGCAGAAAAATAAAGACAATATAGTTTGGACCATAGACAGACACCAGAGGAAGCAAGAGATGACAAACTCCTAAAAAAGAAAGAAAGAAAGAAAGAAAGAAAGAAAGAAAGAAAGAAAGAAAGAAAGAAAGAAAGAAAGAAGCAATTCCTTCTAATTGTGAATTTGTGCACACAGGTCCAGAGAAGATTATTCCACAAAAATGTTGAAAGGCCCCCAAAATCTCTAGTTGTACTGATTGGTGAAGTCCTTTCTCTATATGAAACTAGTACCTAAAGTCAGGGAGAGGTGTTTTCTGGTTCTATTATTTTTACTTATTTTGTTTTGTTTTGTTTTCCTTTTTTTCTGAATGTGAGAATCCCAACACAAAACTACAGTCAGAAGATTTAAGAGCTAAAATGGTCTGCAAGTAAGATGAACCCAGAATTTTCACAAAGATACACATTCTAATCAAATTTTGAAAAGTCATGAACAAGGTGAAATTTAAAAACAGCAAGAAAATAATTAGTCATTACATACAAGGGAGCTCCTATAAGATTGTCAGCAGATTTCTCATCATACACCTAACAGGTCACAAAGGAGTAGATATTGTATTCGAAAAAATAATGTCAATCAAAAATACTATAATCAGCAAAATGAAACAGAATAAAGACTTTCCCAGATTAAAAAAAGCTGAGGGAAATAATCATCACTATATCTAACTTACAAAAAATACTTAAAGGAATCATTAAACTAAAATAAAAGGAACAACAGAGATCCACATGAAAATATGAAGTGTGCTACTAAAGGTAAATATATAGACAAGTACAGAATAATGTTATATAATACTATAATGATGGTGTGTAAATCACCTCTTATTCTAGTATAAAAGTTTAAAATGTAAGTACAAAAAATAACTAACAGGAACCAGCAGAAGGCATGGTGGTTAAGGTGCTGGACTCCTACATGACTGATGTAGTTTGAGTCTTGGACCTTAGGGACTGAAAATTATGCCAAGCTCATATGTGTGCATGCCCAAAAATCTCAGGAGGAGAATAGAGGAGGAGGGATTGCAGTGAGGTCAACCCCCTGGGGGGTTATTTCTCACTTTCCCTTTCACTGCTGCTCTGGTGAGCACTCATGCCCAAAGTCAAAAACATTTTAAAAATTAACATAAAAATATTCAAGGATATGAAATACAAAAAGATGTAATTTGTGGTATTAATAACATTGAGTATGTGGAAGTAAAAAGTAAAAATTATCATCTTAAAATAGACTGTTATAACTGTAAGATGGTTTGTATAAGCGCCATAATAATCACAGAGAAAATATACAATAAACAATATGCAAAAGAAAATGAGAAAGTAATCAAAGACTCTTACTACAATTAATCAATGAAACACAAAGACAAGAGAAGAAAATAAGAACAAAAAGGCTACAGAAAAGACATAAAACAATTAACAAAATGGCAATAGTATGTCTATTCCTATCAGTAATTACTTTAAATGTAAATGGATTAAACTTCCTAATCAAAAGACCTAGATAAGCTAAATGAATATGAAAAACAAAATTCAAATATGTGCTCTCTGCAAAAGTGTCAGTATAAATTTATGAATATACATAGGCTGAAATTGAAAGGATGGAAGAAGAAATTATATGAAAATAGTAATTATATGAGAGCAGAGATGGCCATACTTATATCAGACAAATAAGATATTAATTCACAGCAAACAAAGGACATTATATAATGATAAAAGGCAATTCGTCAGGAAGATATAACAATTACAAATATATATGCACCCATTAGAGCACTCAAGTAAATGAAGAAAAAATTAATATAATTGAAGGGAGAAAGACAACAACACAATAATAGATTTCAATACCCAACTGTCAATAATGAATAGAATATTCAGAAAGAAGAATTAATACAGAAATAAAGAATTTGGGGCTGGTGGGTGGCATGGTTGTTGGGGGCACTGGACTCCCACATGGCCAACTGCGGTTCAAATCCTGGACCTGGAGGCTTCCTTGCTTCCTCTCTCTCTCTCTTTTTCTCTTTGGACAAGTTAAATAGATAGATAAATAGATAGATAGATAGATAGATAGATAGATAGATAGATAGATGATAGATGATTAAAGTTGAATGGAATAATTCTTAAAAAAATAAAAAAGAAAGAAATTGAACAATACTGTAGACCAAATGTACCTAATATACAGAATATTCCACACAGTAGCAGCAGCATAGGCATTTCTCTCAAGCACACACAGAATATTGTCCAGGATAATCATATTCTAGGTCACAAAACATGTCTTAACAAAAGTAAGAAGATTGAAATAATACAACATATCTTTTGTGACTACAAAGAAATAAAACTAGAAATCAGTAACAAAAGAAAAACTAGAAAATTCACAAATATGATGAAATTAACAACACACTGTCAAGCAGCCAACGGCTCAAATAAGAAATAAAAAGGGAAATTAGAAAATATTTTGACACATAAATAAAAATATGACATACCAAAACTTACGGAATGCACAAAAATAAACAATAAGGGGGAAGTATATAGTGATAAATGACTATATTAGAGAAGAAGACCCAGCCATAGTGGCACATGCTGCTAATGAAAGGACATTTCCAGTGCCTCAAGATCACATTCCTGACTCCCAGGTGCTTCAGGCATTTCTTTCTTTTTTTCCCTTATTGCAGATCTGAGAGTCTTGTTTTGTTTCTGCCTTCAGTCACAAAGATTACTATACCCATTATTGGTTGGCACCGGAACTAATGAAAAACAGAATACATGGCAAATGACAGCAGCTAGATATGACGCCCAGAAATAACAACAAAACAACTCCCATATTACCAGGGACCAACAGATGTACTGTCCACGACCACCTTATTACTCAATCATAACCTCTTCACGCTTTAAAACCCGTTAACACTGTACATCCCCTACACAGTGTACATCTTTCAAAGTCTAACTCACTTCACTTAAGTCCTCTATATTCATTCACTTTGAATCAAATGATAGGGTCTCATTGTTTCTTATGGTTGAGTAATATTCCATAGTATATATGTACCACAGTAATTAGGTATTTTCTTAACAGAAATCAAAAACATAAATTGTGTTAAGTCTAACATATTTGAAGTATAACTGCTTCTAAATGTGTTTGCCATTCTTTGCCTTATTTAATGGTCTTTATACTTGAAATTTTTTGTAAGCCTTCATTTGGATGCTCACTACTGAAAAAATATTTTGATTGTTTTTTTCATTTGATCCCTACACAACACTGCAAGAAAGACAATCTAGACCTTTTTGTTCTTCTTCTCTAATAGGAATTCCTGTGCAATAGATGAGATAGGAAGGTGGTTTTAAGATCAGAGACAGGGCCAGGAGATGGCATAATGGTTATGTCACTGGACTCCAATATGGCTGACCGTCATTTGAGTCCCTGACCCATCAGCTTCAAACTTATGCCAGGCATGTATGTGTGCTTGCCCAAGATCCAGGGAGGAGAATGGAGAAGGAATTGTGTCATTGCCATCCCCCTCCCCAGACAGTGATTTCTCGCTTACTGTCTATTTGTCTCTCTCTATCTCTCCTGCTAGTGCAGGAGCCCTATAGCAAAAATTTCTCTTAGAAAAAAAAAAGATCAGGGGCATTAGGTTCCAGAATCTTTGGAAGGTTTGCAAAAACAAGTTACTGAATGTCACCATTCTATTTTCCTTCCTTACTTCCTTTTTCCCTTTGTGATGTTACGAACTTTATTAACTCCAAATTATAATATAAGGTATAGCCCTAAAGTGCTTCATACTTGTTGAAAATGGGTTAAATTATAGCCCTAAAGTACTTCTTACTTGTTGAAAATGGGTTGAATTAAGGTAAAAAATTCTCCTACTATGGCACAGGTAAGTACAAAGAAATTCAATTTTGCTGTGTTTATATTCAGTCCCTGAGGAACATGAATCTATAGAGTGATGCCAAAACCCAGGTAATTCCTTATGGTACCAAACAATTTATAAAGATAAAACATGAAGAGTGAGCCTTGTGGCCCAGTGGTTAAGGGAGCTAGATCACACATAGCTGACCATGGTTCAAATCCTGGCCCTGAAATTGGGGATGTATGTCCAAAATCCCAGCAGAGTGGAGATTAAGGAGAAGGGCGTACAGTGTGACTATGCACATTGAGTCCTTTCTTTTCCTTTTTTTATTAAAAGTAAATTTTTGGTTTTTATTTTTTGAAGATTTTTTACCATAAGGCACATGAACTTACTAGAGAGAGAGAGAGACAGTGACAGAGAAAGAGAAAGTGAGGAATCACCCCACAAGGGGGTTGGCCACACTGCAATCCCTTCTCCTCCATTCTCCTCTTGGGATTTTGGGCATGCACGCACATGAGTCCAGTATGAGTTTCAAGCCACCAGGTCTAGGAATCAAACCATGATGGACCATATGGGAGTCTTTAACCACTAGGCCACTTGCTGGTCCCCCAAAAAGGAAATTTTCTGATTTCAAATTTAATGCATCTAATTTATAAAAGTGATAAGAATATATATGTATATATATACACACACACACACAAATATATATATATATATAATTTAATTTATTCATTTTTTAAAACTTTGCCATAGGACGTGTGTGCTTACCAGAGAGGATGTGAGAAAGCAAGCCACCAATTCAGAACTTGAACCAGGGATGGACATGAGCGAGTCTACCACCTTAACCACCATGCCACCTGCTGGCTCCTAGAACTTATATTTTAAAATATAGATGAAAAACAAAAGAAAGTCATCATATTTAAATAGTAATAATTGATGTTTGCTGCACATGTGCTTGCCAGAGAGACAGAGATAGTAACAGGAAAAGTGAGAAATCACCCCCCCAGAGAGGATGGCCATGTCTCAATTCCTTCTCTTTCTCTCTCCTCCTGTAATTTGGGGTATGCATGCACATGAGCCCAGTGTTAGTTTCAAGCCACCAGGTCTAGGACTTGAACCTCAGTCTACTATGTGGGAGTCTAGCACCTGAACTTCTGTGCCACCTAATGGCCTCAAAACTATTAATGTTTTAAGATGTGTACTTGAATGCGAAATTTTGTACTACATACAATATGATCAGTATACATCAAACAAAATTAAATATTTCACTATTTACTGCTCTTATGTGTTCCTCTGGTTTTCAACCCCACACAAAGTATCGTCCTAAGGACAAGTAATATATCACATGCATTAGTTTTCCCATCATTTGTAGTAATTTGATTTTAAGTAGATTTTCTTCTCTTTCTGTTTTTTTTTTTTTTTTAGGAATTATTTATTTATTTTAATTTGCTATAGGACACGTGCACTCATGAGAGAGAGAGAAATTGAGAAAGCAAGCCTCCAGATCCAGGACTGAATCGCAGTTGGCCATGTGGGAATCCAGCACCTTAACCGTCCCACTACTTGCTTGTCCAAAAAGTAGATATTCTTAGTTGTACTTGGGAAGGGTAAATCAAGTACTAATTATAAAGAGCCTATTCCTTTTGTGAAAGAAGAAAAAAAAAATCTAAATGGAACTGAAATAAAATTACGATTTGAGAGTGTTAATAAATAAATCTATATACTGAACATGTCAATATCATGGGACATCAAGAACAAGAAAGACAAAGGTGGGCATTACAGCTTTTTATCTAAATAAGCAGAATCCTGTCAGTTGGAAGACAGGAGATTATTTAGCACAGATTAGGGTCTGAAAGATGATTCAGTGGGTTAGTTTGTTTGGGCCTAGGGCACTGTGGTGCAGACAGATAGTGAGGGAGGAGTCAATTAAGACTTGAACAAATGCAGAAGTCATGGTTGAAGTAGTGAGAGGATTACCAGGACAGTGATGAATAACAGAACATTTCAGCATTTTCAAAGACCATGTAGACTCACAGCATAATATGAATAATGATCAGACTAGGGGAAAATCAGTCAAGCAGAATGGGGGCAGAAAAAAAGTTTGAAATTCACATGCTATATGTTGAATAAAGAAGGTTAAAATCTATAAGCAGAGAATTTTTGCTTGAAACTTGTAAAGAAAGTGAGGTTAATAAGGAAAAATTAAAATGTCAAAGCTTAATATGTAATATTGGAAGGTTTGACCACCCTGAGCTTGCAAATTAAGTGTGTGAAGGTGCTTTATAGAATCTTTTGCTTCAAATGTAGATAAAAATGAAAGAATTTCTGTGTCTTATAGTCTGTGACCCGAGAAGTTGCATTCATTCTTTCTCATTGTAAACACATTATTTCTCCAATAACAATGCTAACAGACGTTGTAAATGACCCCCCAATCCCAATAATATGACCTGATATTTTGTCGCACTATTTGATTTTTGAGAAATCAAGTAAGTCACCTCTGAGATCTCATTAGATTTCTCATACTTTTTTTTCTTCTTTTGAAGAGGTTTTTGCTATACAGCGCGTGCACGTGCTGGAAGACAGAGCATGACAGAGAGACAGAAAGCAAAAAATCACTACCCTCCTCCAGGGAGGAGGGATGTTGGCCATGCTGTAATCCCTACTCCCATTCTCCTCCCAGGATCTAAGGCATGCACGCACATGAGCCCAGCGTTTTTGTTTTTGTTTTTGTTTTTGTTTTTTTTGGAGAGGTTTTTGATATAGGGCGCGTGTGCTTGCCAGACAGACAGAGAGAGACAAAGAGACAGAAAGCGAGAAATCACCCCCGAGGGGGGATGGCCATGCCACAATCCCTTCTCCTCCATTCTCCTCTCAGGATCTTGGGCACGCACACACACGTGCCTGGTGTGAGTTTTAAGCCACCGGGTCTGGGACGCGAACCGCAGTCAACTACATGGGAGTCCGACGATATAGCCATTATGCTAACTGCTAGTCCCTAGCTGAGTGTAATTTTGAAGCCACTGGGTCTGGGACTCGAACAATGGTTGGCCATATGGAAATCCAGTGAGGTAACCACTACACCATCTGCTGGTCCCGAGATTTCTCATTCATTTCTATGAGAAGGTCTCATTTAACTTTTTGTATGAAGTAGGGATAAATTTCTTACACAATTAGTAAATTGACTTGTATTCTTTTTATATTGAATATTTCAATTTCTTATTTTTTTCTTGAAAGGACTTACTCAAATAACAACCTTTTCAAGTACTCTCTTTTCTACATTTTTCTTTTGTTGAAAGAAAAACTGGTAAACTGAAAACATAGAAATGATGCAACATAACTCACAACTAGTCACAACTTTTCAGTACTTCTTTTGAGTGAGTTCAGAAACAATTTTTAAATTCATTTCATTCATTCATCATGTAAGCCTGCCTCGCTTCCTTGGTATCTGTAAATGGAAATGTGGCCAATTCTTATGGCAGATGGCAAAGAGAGGAAATTTTTTGCAAATTAAAGTCACAATGAAAGGGACCAGCAGGGGCTGGTAGGTGGTGTGGTGGTTAGGGATGTTGGACTTCCACATGGCCAACCATGGTTCAAGTCCCGGACCTGGCAGCTTACTTTCTCACTTTCCATCTCTCTCTCTGTCCCTCTCTGGTCAACTTAAAATAAATACATAAAGTTAAATAAAATAATTCTTTTAAAAAGTTGTTTTAAAAAGGGGACCAGCAGATGGTGCAATGGTTAAGTCCCTGGATTCCCACAGAATTAACCATGGTTCAAGTCCCAGAACTGGAAGCTTAAAACTCACAATGGGTGCATGTGCATGCATGCTCAAAATCCTGGGAGGAAAATGAAGGAGAGGGGATTGCAGTATTGGTCATCCCCCCGGAAGTGATTTCTCATTTTCTGTCTCTGTCTCTGTCTTTCCAGTGAGCCCACACGCCCTATAACAAAAATCTCTCTAAAAGAAAAAAAATAAATAAAATTAAATCTCAATGAAATATAACTTCAGCCCTGTTAGGATGATTATGATCCAAACAATAAATGATAACAAATGTTAGCTAAGACATGGAGAAATTAAAACCTCTGTACATTATTCATAAGAATGTAAGTTGATACAGTCACTATGGAAAATAAAAATAGAATTGCCATATTATCTAACAGTTTTATGTCTGGGTATATATCCAAAATAACTGAAATCAGGATCTTAAAGAGATGTCTACACTCCCATGGTCACTGCAGTATTATTTACGAAACAACCTAAATATTTATCCATGGATGCATGAATAAAGAAAATGTATATACACACACACATTGAGATATTATCAGTGTGTATGTGTATATACAGAAGAAGGGAATATAGTTAAAGAAGGGAATATAGTTAAAGAAGAAGGGAATCCTGACATATGCAACAATATGAATGGACCTGGAGTACATTATGCTAATGTGAAATAAGCCAGGCATAGAAAGATATTGCATGATTTCACTTATGTATAGGGTATCTAAAGTAGCCAAACTCATAGGATTGGAGACTAGAATAGTGATTGCCAGGGCCCAGGGGAAGGAGATGAAGAATTCATGTCCAGCAAGCCTATAGTTTCAATTAGGCAAAAAATGAATATGTTCTGGAGAACTACTGCATAACATTGTGCTTATAGTCAATGATAATGTATTATGCACTTAAAATATTATCAAGAAAGTAGAGGTTATATTGAGTTTTCTTAATAAAGTAAAATAAAATGTAGTAGGCTTCATCTACACTCTTTACAGAAAAAAAAATAACTTGGGAAAAAAAATTAGGTCAAATGACAATAACTGGAGCCCTCTGACTGGACAGGCATCAACCAACAACACATTTGTCCCCTCATTGTAGGATTCTGGAGATATCATTGACAAAAAGAGAGCTCATATTAATTAACCAAGATATGGATTAACTGAAAATTGTCAGTAACATTTCCTTAATCACACCAAAACACCATTCTATTCTAAATTCTGTCATACAGATCAGAATATAATAAACTACCAAGATTTGGTCATCAACTATAAACTTAATAAATGTTTTGTCTTATGGGTAGTTCTACACTAATATCTCTAATAATAATAGTAATAATTATAATAACAAAGAGAAGTTTCTCAGACTATATATGAGGACCAATAGCAGTCAGTACCATCCATACTCACAATGGGATATTATTCAGCCTGTTAGGACAGAAACTCAAGAATATTTTTAATATTTTAAAATGTTTACAATGAATGAAAGAATACAAGTAAGAAAATTATTTCTCCTGAACTTGACTATTCTGGGATATGTTGAAGGAATATATCTGTTCCAAGAAAAACTTAAGACAACTTAATTTAGTGGAGGTTAACTGAATAAAAGAAAACAAGATTCCAACCAGGGACCCTGGAATAGCTTCCAAAGGATTCCAAGTAGGAACATGGCCAAGCATTATTTATGGGCTGGAAAGGGAAAGTGACCTCCAAAAATGGAAGTGTTGGAATGGAGTAGAGAAATAATTGGATTGCTTACATCTTGAAGTTTGTCTGTGCTAACACTC
>NW_006159736.1:4067657-4114640 GCF_000334495.1 Tupaia belangeri chinensis | reverse complement strand
CAAAGGCAGGATGTCTGTGATTGACCGAGGCATAGTGGTTGTGATTGGTTATAACTTAGCAACTTTACAAAGGCAGCACTTTTCCGAGTGAGGTTGCAGTTTGCTTACATAAAGTAAAGTAGGAGTACGGAGGCTTTACTTTACTTTACAATATACTTTAACACACCAAAACATTTTTCATTGTCCCTTAGCATAGTGACTGACATATATGAGTTACTATACAAATTTCTACTTAATTTAAAAACAAATATACATACTGAGAGATTAAAAGAGTGTGAACCGCAGCACACAGTTTTATATTTCACACAAAATGAATGCTCATGTGTTAAAATGTAAACGTCAGTTTTGCAATGAACAGATGAATGGATTGAAAAAGTGTGGCATGCATGCACTATGGAATACTACTTAGACATAAAAAGCAATGGGACCCTGGCATTTGATAGAAAGTGGATGAACATGAAAGATTTACTGCTAAGCAAGGCAAGCCAGACTATGAAAGAGAGGCATTGAATGGCTCCACTTAATTTATACTGAATGTCTGCACTCTATGGCAGAGACTGAAAGATTTGAAGGTATAAAGGCATGGCAAGCAACTGTGGATACTAGAGATAGTGTGGGAGGGGGGTGAGAAAGAAGAAAACCATTGAAGGGACACAAAAATGAAAAGTTATCTGTTGATAATATGTATGGTAATATCTTTGATTGAACCAATATGCAGTGTATTCGGGATGGGGAAATTCACTTGGTATGCTATAATGATACACAGTGATCGAATGTAAAATACAAATATATTAAATTAAATTTTAAAAATATAAGTTTATTTTGGTGCAAAGATTTTAAAAATATATTATCTCCAGGAATGAACCTGTGCCTGAACCAAATAAGGAAGAGGAAGAATGGGAAAGGTTGTGGTCTGTTAATGGAGAAGACTTGAAGGCTTCTCCTGTGTTAAAACAGGCTTATTAAAAACTGCATGTCCCCTTTAACTCATGATGGCACTGGATTCTGAGAGACCAGAAGATGCTATGAGAGGAGTCTACAGAGGGACAATGGCAATCAAGACTGGGACCCCAAAGGAGAAAGAAGGAAAGGGAGGATACTAAAGAAACTGTATTTCTGGAGAGAGACACGTCAAGCAAGATTGGCAATGGACACTCCAAGGGAATTCATGATGGGTTTCCATCCCAGATTTCAGAGATCCTGGTGAAGAGACTGAACTCAGAGAGTCTCGGGCCAGTCTCCACTCTCAACATGAGTGATTTCCACATGAATTTGATACCATGGGATCCAGCAAGTCATGGAAGAAACATAAAGAATGTACCATATTCACTCACAAACAGCATGAAGAATTCAAAGCTCTGTTTAGCCAGACTATGTTTCCAGATAAAATTCTCCAAAAGAAACTAACTTCAAAACTCAAACTACAGCAGTCAGAGTAAAGGTCTGATGCAGTGAGGGATACCTGGTAACCTCTCCAAGACACATTCAACCTAGTAATTCCCTAACGCAATAATAACATTTCACCTATTGAGTAGCTACTGAATTGGTATGGAAATGGGCATCTTGCATATGTTGAAAAGGCAGTTCAAAATGAGAAATATTGAGGTCTGGAAGAAAAGTGAGTGTGGCACAAAGAAAATAAGCAATAAAACTAGAACTAAAATTCTATATAAGTCTTGTTTATAGTATTTGTACTATGGAATTCAAATAGGCGAAGGGCTCTATTCTAGACAGACTTCTTGCTATTGTCCTCTTAAGCAATATATTTGTCCAAACGTTACCAACAAGTAATTCCTTCCAATCTCTGACTCCGCTAAGACCCCCAAAATTTTTGTTGGAGTATTCCTCATGGTTGAGGTTTCCTAACATAACCCTGGAAAATCCTTCTGTTCAAATTACTCACCTCTCCCTACAACCCTGGACTAGCCCCCTCTCTGAAGCCCAAACACAATCCATTAATAATGTTTTTGTACCATTCCAGACCATTAATACTGATTTGGAGAAATGAGTACCTTATGAAATAATAAAAAAAAAGATACATTTTATAAAGCCAAGTGAGAGACAAAGATTTTTTTTTGAATACCAATAATGATTTTTAAAATGAGAGTTATTGTACACTAGTGTCAAACTTAATTTGAATGTCAGAATCCTGAACAAGCCTAAAATTAGTACTATTTGGGGAAGAGTAAATAGACTTTGCCTCCATTTATTCATGCAGTTATTTCTAATATATGTGAAGATAGCAAGCCAAGTATGATTTAAAAACTAAATTAAATTTAAATTTAATTTAGTAAAATGAAATGTATAGTGGTAACTATCAAATCCACTTAAATTCATTAAATGTAAATGATTGTAAAATAGAAATAGGTATGGTTTGTAGCACAGACTGGACTTGTTATAATATAACTCTGCCATGACAGAAAGGTTTTCCTTCAGTCTCTCCACTAGGAGCAAACACATTTAATATAGTCCATCCTATTCGAACAAAGGTCACTCTGTTATTTTCACCCATCATACTTTTAAACATTGTTTCAGGAATATATGTGAGCATAATTATAGAAAATGCCAAAGTAGAAGTATAATAGATAAAGTTCTCTTTTTCTCTCCAGGATCAACTACCACAATAAATCCCCTAATGTCAAAAATAAAATCTGAGTCATATAAACTTTACAGTCAGTTACTCAGCAGCAATTCATTGGGTATTTGCAATATTCAGAATAGGGCCCCTGTCTTTAGAAAATAAAAAATAAAATGATCAGTTCTGTAAATGACATAATTCCCCCCACCCCCCACCATAGGGCACATGTACTCACTGGAGAGAGACAGAAAAAGAAAGAAGGAAAGTGACAAATCATACCCCAGAGAGGATAGCCATGCTGCAATTCTTTCTCTTTCATTCTCCTCTTGGGATTTTGAGCATGTATACACACATTTTCTGCATGGTTTTCAAGCCACAGGCTCCAGGACTTGAACTGCAGTCAGCCATGTGGTAGTCTAGCACCTTAACGACCATGCCATCTGCTGGTCCTGACACAAGTCATTACTTAAAAAGACTATATTAATGTACCAGCAGATGGCATAATGGTTATGACACTGGACTCCCGCATGGCTAACAGCGATTTGAATCCTGCACCTGGCAGCTCGAAACTCACACTGGGCGCATGCCCAAAATCCCAAGAGGAGAATGAAGGAGAAGGGATTGTGGTGTGGCCATCACCCCAGGAGATGATTTCTCACTTTCTGCCTCTCCATGAGTGCACATGCCCTTTAGCAAAAATCTCTCTAGCAAAAAAAAGAGACTATACTAAATCTATAACTAAAATATAAAATAAAAAATAGACTATAGCAAATCTGAAGTTACAAAAAAGACCACATGAAAAGCGGTAAAATAAAAATAAAATATACATTTCAGAAATAACTTGTAGTTTTAAAAATAAGTCCTGCGGCCAGCAGGTTGCTTGGTGGTTAAGGCCTTGTACTCAGATATGGCCAACTATGACTTGAGTCCTGGACCTGGTGGCTTGCTTTCTTACTTTCCTTCTCTCCCCCCTCCCCCCTCTCCGTCTTTCTCTGATGAGCACTTGTGCCCCATAGCAAATTAAAATAAATTAATTTAAAAAACTAAAATAAATAATCCTTTAAAAAAATAAGTATAGATTAAAACTAAGAAACCATTATGTTAATTCTGAAAGAGATCACATTCTAAAGTAGGCACCCCATTGGCTCCATACCATTTCTAAATAACAGCTTTATAAAATAACAAGTCCTTGAAAAGGATGTTCTCCCCATTATCAGATAGATAATAGCACATAAAAAATGTTTAATGAGGGGCTGGCAGGTGGCATGGACTCCCATATGGCCGACCTAGGTTTGAATCCTGGACCTAGCAGCTTGCTTTTCTTTCTCTCTCTCTTTCAGTTTGTCCCTCTCTGTTCAAATTCTAATAAATAAATAAATAAATAAAGTTAAATAAAATAATTCTTTGTAAAAAATAAAAAATGTTTATTGAAATTTAATGTGGGGGGTAAAAAAGCAACGAACACCCTGACAAGCACTGACAACAATCTAAAACAAGTGGGACACTCAGGCTTGCTGGTAAGAGTATCAACTGATACTGCAACAGCACTTTGAAAAGCTCATTGGCAGTTATGTAGTAGTGGTGATCATATGTGCATTCTATGAAAGCAATTTTATTCTTAGACATGTAACTAACAGTCACCTGAGTGTGGCAGGAGACATACACAAGAGTATTACTACAACTCTGTTTACCATAGGCTTCAATTAGAATGAACCAAAATGTCCACCAACAGTAGAACGAATCAAAGGCATCCAATCATACATTAGAACTTTGAAGACAATGAAAACGACAAAGTTACAGATACATGTTGGGTGTATGGACATATAAAAATATTGCAAGTGAAGGAAGTCAGACACAGAATACCACATACACTTTGATTCCATTTAGATAAAAGTAAAAAGAGGTAAAAATTAGTCTGTGGTGTTACACATCAGTATGTGGATGCAGGAGGTATGCTGAAGAGGAAGCATAAAGGGAGCTTCTGGGGTGCTGGTTATATTCTATTTCTTGGTCTTAATAGTAATTACAGGGGCAAGTACACTCCATGATAATTTAATAATTACAGCAATAAAAACAAAATTTTATTATGCAAATTACTCTTTTTCAAATAAATGTGTTGGAAATAATATCTTTCATTCCTTACTTGGCATGTATTTTCTTTTTCTTTCTTCTTTTTTTTTTTTTTTTTTTAGAGATTTTTGCCATAGGGAGTGTGTGCAATTGACTACATGAGAGTCCAATGATGTAACCATCACACCATCTACTGGTCCCATAGCCTGTGTTTTCATACTCGTTGATGTACTCTAATTTTACAGTTGTTTAATTTATCAAATATTTTCTTCAGGTTTAATAAAGGAATATGTTCAAGAAATAATTACCCCCAGAGTCAAAACAATGGGAAACATTTATTTTTATATTTCATGTTTAGATTTTTAATTTATTTATAATTGGTAACTGTGAATGAGATGATTTTGAGATCAAATTAATTTTCCCTATAGATATAAATTTATTCAGTGCCATTTACAGAAAAGCTATTCCTTTCATTATACAACACATGCCGCTTTCACCACATATCATGAGTTTCTATACATAAAGACAGGGATTTCAACTTTTGATTCTATTCTCTTTTCTTTTTTTGGAGAGGGTTTTTCTTTTCGCTATAGGGTGCATGCGCTCGCCAGACAGACAGAGAGAGACATAGAGACAGAAAGCGAGAAATCACCCCCCAGGGGGATGGTCACGCCGCAATCCCTTCTCCTCCATTCTCCTCTCGGGATCTTGGGCACGCACGCACACGCGCCCGGTGTGAGTTTTAAGCCACCAGGCCCAGGACGCGAACCGCGGTCGACTATGTGGGAGTCCAGCGACATAGCCATTACGCTAGCTGCTGGTTCCCTATTCTCTTATTTTTTATGCTTATGCCAATACTATAATATTTGGTTTACTTAAGTTTTAAAATCATATTAGTTAGCTAATAATGTGAACGCTTTCAAATTGCTCTTAAATATCATTGTGGCCAATTTTTACCAGTAATATTTCCATATAAATTTTCGAATCACCTTGTCCAGTTTTGCCAAAATGAAGCTTGGATTTGGACTGAGAATGCATTGAACCTCTTAATTTTATTTCCTTGATTATTAAGCAATAAGACAGTCCTTGCTGTCAAGCAGTATTTACGGTAATCATCCTCAGTTCTCATCTCCTTATCCTTCTATTTAATTCTTTACCAAGGCCTCATATTTCAATCTCATTGTTATTAAAGGGAAAGTGAGAAATCATTTTTGGGGAGGGAGGATAGCTAAGCCACAACCTCTTCTCCTCCATTCTTCTGGGATTTGGGGGCGTGCACACACATGTGCCTGGCATGAATTTCAAGCCATCAGATCTGGGTCTCAAGCTGTAGTCTGCCATGTGAGAGTCTAGTGCCTTAACCATGGTGCCACCTGCTGGCTCCAATTTTTTTTTTTAATTCATTAACTTTTTCTAGTTATTTTTTTACCACTTTACTTTCTTGAAGTTTTAAAACTGTCAAAATTGGTCCCTCTTGCTCCTGGTTTAAAGGCATATAATTTCCACACATCCCCCAAAAGTCATCTTTAAAAAATAGAAATAATAGAAATGGAATGTTATAAGATTCTTGCTTAAAATCCATTATAATTCTCTAGTCTATAGGACTATATCCTTTAACATGGCATGCAAACACACACACACACACACACACACACACACACACACACATACCACATTGTGATCCATGAGATGAATTTAAGGTGAAACATAGAGAAAATGAAAAAATTGCATTAAGATTCTGATACGGAAAGTGATAGAGAGCCAAGAACTAGAATCATAACTTTGGGTTTGTCTCCTAGAGATGAGAATTAAAGTCATGAAAGTTAATAACAATTTAGGAAAGAGTATGAAGGAAAAAATATTGAAGACAAATTAAGTGGAAAAAGAGAGAAAGTTTTGTTTGCATAAAGGAGAGAGTTTCTGTAAAGTGATCCAAAAAGTAAGTTTATTCCAGACAGAAAGATGAAGAGAAGTCAAACATCAGGGGAAAGTCAGTAGTTTGTGTGTGTAAATGAGCGCAATGGGATTGAACATGAGAACTGACCCTGTGGTCCTGAAGAGCTCTGGGACAGAGGAGAAATCAAGCTAATTCTGAGAGACTGCAGTGGGGACAGGCATTTATGATTTACCTGCAAAGAATAAACAGACATAGATAACTAAGATGTTAATGTCGCCCCCCCCCAAAAAAAAAGAAAAATACTCCATTTCAGTTGCTATAACTACTAGCATAGCCACTAATAGAACTACAGACTCTGAGACCTCTTGGCCCTCTCCTCAGGCCAGCATTTCAGGACCAGGAATCCTGTTACTGCTGTTTTAGTCACTGGCAGCTTCTGATTTGTGTTTGAGCCCCTTCTTGAGAAGAATCAAGCCACTCAGACACAACTGATGAGTGAAGTCAATTTTCCCACTTTCTTTCTTGTATTTTGTTTTGTTTCGTTTCGCTTGTTTGCTCCTTTGTTAGGTATACCAAAGTGAGGCATTGATTACAGTGGAGGGAGGGAGGGAGCCCAAGAAAATGGGATACCAAGGAAGAACTGTTTAAGGGGTTTTTCTTTGTGTTGGGAAGAACTTTGACTGGACTTGTTCTAGGTACGACTTGGGCATGCATTTCCCTCCTGGAATGCAGGGGCACATGCTGGATGGGTCCAATTATCTTTCTAATGTGAGTGGGTACAAGGATCAGAAGATTCTTTTCGTAGAACTTTGGGACACAAATTATTCAAGAACAAGATTTTTGCATCTTAGATCAAGGGAATATGGTGACTGGGAGAAGAGGAATTGTCAGGAGCCACACAGCAGGGGCTCTCCCCTGTGGGTAGGGAGTGAAAGGGGACTGTTCTATCCACCTGTAAATGGGGTTCAATTCCTGTCTCAATCCCCAAAGAGCATTCTGGTTGCTTACTAAAGAATTTGTTTTTGGACTCGATTTCTGTAGATTATCATCTCCTTTGCACTTCAATTTCATAACATTCCTCTATGTATTTCCTTCTGTATATATGTGTGTGTGTGAAGATACTGACTTTGAAAATCCCTTCTCAGACAAATTACTGTGATATCTTACTTATTCCCCACACTGGTATCAACACCATAGTGACACCATTAGTCTTAAAGAGAATTCCTGTCGACATTAACCTAATGAGCAGGTGCCAATGAAAAGCTATTTGTCAAATTACAGATTCTTATATATATATAAAATCTTTTGAGTGATTTTTGCTATAGGGTGTGCGCACTTGCCAGAATGACAGAGAGAGACAGAGAGACAGAAAGCAAGAAGTATCACCCCAGGGGGTATGGCCACGCCACAATCCCTTCTCCTCCATTCTCCTCTCGGGATCTTGGGCATGCATGCACACGCACCCAGTGTGAGTTTAAGCCACTGGGTCCAGGACTCAAACCATGGTCGGCTATATGGGAATCCAGCAACATAGCCATTATGCCAACTGCTGGTCCCCCTTATATTTTCTTAAAGAAACAAAAACTGAAACACATTTTCAACATTATTGCTGTTTGTACATATATAGTCACTTGTTTTTAAATATTGGGTCATCGGAGGGACCAGCAGTTAGTGTAATGGCTATGTTGCTGGATTCCCATATAGCCGACCATGGTTTGAGTCCTGGACCCAGTGGCTTAAACTCACACTGGGTGCGTGTGCATGCATGCCCAAGATCCCGAGAGGAGAATGGAGGAGAAGGGATTGTGGCATGGCCATCTGCCCTGGGGGCTGATTTCTCACTTTCTGGCTCTCTGTCTCCCTCTGTCTGGCGAGTGCATGCGCCCTATAGCAAAAACCTCTAAAAAAAAATAAAATAAAAAAAGTATTGGGTCATTGGGAAAGTCATGAAGCTTTTTTTGCATAGAAAAACATGTCTCGACTTTTCTGAAGACCCAATATTTCTCTTTTTTTTTAAGAATTATATTTTTTAACTTCCTTCTTTTCTTTCTTTCTTTCTTTCTTTCTTTCTTTCTTTCTTTCTTTCTTTCTTTCTTTCTTTCTTTTTCTTTCTCTCTTTCTTTTAAATTTGACTGAGGCAGTGTGAGGGGTGGCAGGGAGAGAAAGTGAGAAAGCCAGCCACCAGGTCTGGGGCTCAAACTGCAGTTGACCATGTGGGAGTCCAGCACCCTTAACCACCATGCCACCAGTCGGCCCTGACCCAATATTTCTTCTACTAATACTGAATAATCTGTGGGTGGCACACTGACACAACAGGTGTACTTCATAGTAGTGTCTCATGTGTGAGCCTGGTGAAAACAACAAAAGTGGCGCATTTAGGCATCCTTTCTCTGAGACAGACTTATAGGCAACTTTGCCAGGGTATGGAGATGCACAATGGGAGACTGAGACAGGCATATCCGCCCAGAAGAGAAGGAGGTAAAACTAAAGTCGCGACAAGGAGAGCTAATACTGTCGAAGATGAGAAAAAGGCAAATGCCGCGGTTTAGCTTTGAAAGTGTTTTATCCTAAGGTTACACTGAAGGTCAGTGTCCCAGCTTATTAAACCTACAGCTTCGAATGACTCTGGGTAATTCCATGATCTGTTTCAAGACAGATTTATTTTGTTTTACAGTAGTTAAATATAGACTATCTTCTATATTATTTAGTTCTTCATTGTTTCCTGCCTTTATTTAGAAAAATCTGCTTTATTTCATCTTGATTCCTGTATTTATATCTAATTTTAGAAGGCATTGGCTGTTTTATCCTTTCTCATGCATTCTTATTGCTCTAAAACATGACTTGAAGCAATTATATTTACTTCTACATTATAAAGAATATCACAATTAATTTAACGCTTAACACCAATTCCTGAAATGACAAAGTAAGTGGTTTCAAAGACTTTCACTGACACTTTGTGGCAAAGGGTGGAACTACAGCATATTTTCTACCAGTTGTTTGCTGAAAATTTGTATGTATTTGTGTAATCTAACAAGTAACAATCAAGAAATTGCTAACTAATATACCTATTTATGTATGTATGTCAATTAAATACATAATCAAGAAGTTGAGAAATGTTTAAGATGTTTTCTAAATAGCAATATCACACCTGACTACAAATAATACACTCATTTCAAATATAAATAATTAAAATTATATCTACAAGTCACACAATTGCAGTCTTTTGCACTGATTAACACATCAGACCTACACTATTTTTGAAAAATAATTTTTTTCTTTCGCCATGTTAACTACTTAAAAACATATTTATAACTGAGGCATTAGAGTCTCTTAAGTAATTTCTTAATTTGCAGTAAAATATAAATAACATAAAATTTATCATCCTACCCACTTTTTAAGTGCATAGTTAGGTGAAGCTAAGTACATTCATATTGTACAACCATCTCCAACATCCATCTCCAGGACTATTTTTGTTTTCCAAAACTAAAACTGTACCCATGAAACAGTAGTATTTTCTTTCTCCTTTTCCCAGCCTCAAGCAAAAAAAAAAAAAAAAAAAAAAAAAAAAAAAAAATTCTTCTGTTTCTCTGATTGTAATTGCTCTGGGTATCTCATATAAATGGAATCGTATAATCATTTTTTTTTTCTGTGTGTGTCTGGTTTATTTCACTTAGCATAATTTCTATACCATGTTATCATGTTATCAGAATAAATAAATTAGCAAAGCCCTACCATAAAGTTGGTTCATTTAATACAGGTCTTTTCAAGATATTCAATAATGTATTAATTATATCCCATGCACAGTCACATGCCAGTATCATAAGCTGTATAGTCAAGTGTTTTGTGACATTTTGAGGTCCAAGTATACAGGGTTTTTTGGTTGTTTATTAATTTTCAGGAGGGTGCATGTGTTTACCAGAGAGAGACAGAGATAGAGAGAGAGAGGGAGAAGGAAGAAGAATCCCCCAATGGAATATGATCATGCCGCAATCCCTTTCTCCCATTCCGTCATCCCATCAGGATTTGAGGGCATGCAGCACATGCCCTCAGCTTGTTTTTCACTTTGAGACCAGAACTCAAGTCATTTAATTGATCATGTGGGATCCAGCTTTCTTAACCACTAAGCCAGAGGACTGGCCCCAAGTGTATGTTTTATAAAAGATGCAGTCATAATTACGCTGTCTTCATGTTCTTTATCAAGCCTTAACACCAATGGATTAATAATATATCACCTAAGTTTAAATTTATTTAAGTACAATTGCTTTGAAAAAAGTGACTTTGTCCATCTGTAATCTGATAGCTATTAAAACAGAAGCCAGTTTATTATAAGTAGAGATCATAATGGCAAAGATCTTTTTTAAAAAGTAGTCTAGCTTCCCATTTGGAAGTCAGTTTAATCTCTGGCCCATGCAATAACAGACAAATCACTCAGGTCACTTTCACAGACTAAATCTGTATCTTATCTTTAAAAATCCCTCTTTACTTTATGGGCTTAGATGTTCTCATGCAGCTTGAGCCACTTTCCACATATTTGTCTTACAGAGATAGGGCAGGAGTTATAGATCAAATTCCTACAGAGAATGACATGGTAAGCCAAATGATGGGGTGAAAGATAAGGAAAGATGAGTTATTTTCCTTTTCTAGGCAGCTCTGCATTTCAGAAATCCCCATTTCAGTTAAGTCTGTATTAGAGTTGGAGCTTCAGCCCATGTGCATTCTTCTCTTGTGTTATCATCTTTCACTCCTATGTGCTCCGTTATTTCTTGCTTCTTCCTGGTGAGTAAGGGCAGGTTCTCAATTATAGACTAACTACTAATGGACCTTAATGTTGGTATATCTTGGTCATTCACAGAACTGATTTCAAAAGGACAACCGAGTTCAGGTCTTGGGACTTACCAAAACTCATCAGAGGGTAGAATATGGAGAATTAAGGACCATAACCGATTGATGTTTGAGAAAACACAAACAAGAATCTAAGTTCTCTGTCGGCTCTCAGATTTTACTCAAAAGGAATGAAAAAAATATATGTTCCATTTAGCCATTAGAATTTTTTCTCTCCTTTTAAAGGACTTTTTTTTTGAGATGGTGTACTGTAACTATGGCAACGAAATACTGTAAATTTTCGAGTAAATCAACCCCAAAAATCGTTATTGCAATGTATGCTCTAGGAAGTGTTTTTGTTGGGAGAAAGGCTATTTAAAAAAAAAAAAAGAAAGAAAAGTGAGGAGAAGGGAAAGGTCAGCTTATACAGAGCCTTTGTGCTAATGGAGAGATAAAAATCAACACAAAAATACCCATAATGAAACACAATATTTTCAGAATGTGATTCATGACTCTAAAAAGTACAAAATGTGATAGGGTTTCAGAAAATGAAGGAACTATGCTGAGTTAGGCAAATTACAAGATATTTGGTGAAGCAAAATTTTTTTGGTTCAATTGGCTGGATAGTATTTGGTAGGATTTAATTAGTTGGAAAAGGAATTGAAGTATAGACATCTCCTGGCAGAAGGGTAGACTACATTTCATCTACACTGAGATATCAAAGTTATCCTGGTGCTCTGAGTATGTTATAGAGAGCATTGCAAGATACAATGGGAATGTTCAGCTAGAACCCAATGTTGGGGTGGCCATCCAGGATTTTGTAGTTAGTCCAGAAGAAAAGAGAACTCCTGTTAAATTGATAAACAGGTTCAATATAACGAAACCACTAAAGGGAAACTCCTATATTTTAACTAATGGTTACAACGATCTGAAATTGGGTATCTGCAATAGCAGTAGAAAGGATGTGATAGAGGTGGATATTTGAAGAATTTCAAACATAGGTCATTGGGGAGAGAATAAATATATTGCATTTTAAAGAAATAGAAAGTGTAGGATGAGTTTATAAGAAAATGGGACAGATTTATCTTTGCATACATTTGAAAGGCTATCAGGAGAAGGTGGTATTTATTTTGGACTTTAGGACTTTGAGAGAAAATCAACAAAAAAATTTGTTTAACAGAAAATTAGAAAATATGTACATGAAGATGTGTGTGAAGTTCTGAACAACTCATATACAGAGAGGTATTGATAATTTGTAGTGATTGCAATAAAATGAAACCAGTGGTGAAAAGCAAAAGCCCTGCTGCTGTAAATGAAGAATCTTGTGGTAATTTTTTTTATCTCAGAGAAGAAAAATCTTGGAAAATAGGCATAATTATGGTCTTTAAATATCTGGATAAACATACTATGAACCACCCTTAACATATTTGAAATGCTATAGTAATATAAAGTTCAAATTCTAATTTCTCCAATTGTCCCCATAAGGTTCTTTATATATTTCTTTTGTTTTCTTGCTAGAATTTAAAAGTAAATATTTAATCTTACATTGCAAGGAAATTAATTCTCAGTAAATACACACACACACTCCCAAGAAAGTGTAATTTGGCTATAAAGAATGCTTACAAGATCACAGACTGTCTTAATAGAGAGAGTGACCAAAGCAGTTATCCTATTCATTGCTTCTCTGAGTAGATTACATCAGAAGACGTGTGAGCAGTTACAGATGGCTCATTTAGAACCATTACTGATAAACTGGAGCATGTTCAGAATAAAGGGACCAGGATAATGTGGAATGCAAAACTCTGCAGTTGCACTAAGGGTTCTAGTGATCTTTAGCCTGGAAAAGCAAAGGCCAAGTAAATAGGCATAGCCATGGTTCTTAAATATTTGCATGATCACTGTTGGGGGTTGAATTGCATTCCCCTAAAGTATATTATGAAATCCTAACTCCCATTACCTCAGAATGTAACCTTATATGGAAATGGGGTCATTGCAGATGTAGTTTGTTAAGATGAAGTCATACTGCAACAGAGTGAGCCTACTGCACTGTGCTGGTATCCTTACAAGAAGAGGACCATCTAAAGACAGAAACACAGGACAATGCCACATGATGATGAAGAGAGATTGGAATTATGCTGCTGCAAGTCAAGGAACAATAAGCCACAAGGACCTAGCAAGAGGCAAAGAAGGACTTCCCTATAGGCTTTGTAGGGAGCATAGCCCTACTGACACCTTGATTTTAGACTTCTACCCTCCAGAAAAGCAAAGCAATACATTTCTATTGTCTTAAGATACTCACTTCACAATACTTTGTTACAACAAACTAGGAAACTAATATAGGTCAACATAGAAAAATTGGTAAGAATGATGGTACAAGAGTAAAACGTGACATGCCATGAGACTGACGCACATGGGAAGGTTCTAGGTTTGCATTAAAAGATCTTCCTGAGCACATGCATGTCCATGACCAAGGCTGGCTGAGACTGGGGTGGAAAATGGCAGTAAGACCATGTTGGAGATGCTGTCTCTAGTTGCTGTCTCTGTTTCTCTAGTTATTAAATAAATAAATAAATACTTCTGAAAAAATTATAATGTATTCCAAGAAAGAATTAAGAACTAGTAACCATATAGGATCAGCATATGGCACAATGGTTACATTGCTGGGCTCCCATGTAGTCAATCACAATTTGAGTCCCAGATCCGGAGGCTTATAACGCATACCAGGTGAGTATGTGTGCATGCCTGAAATCCTGACAGGAGAATGGAGGAGAAGGGATTGTGGTGTGGCCATCCTCCCTTGGGAGGGAGGGGGTGATTTCTCATTTTGTGTCGTTCTCTGTCTCTCCTCACCCTATAGCAAAAAATGTCTCTAAAAATAAAAATAAGAACTAGTAAGCAGCAATGGAAAAAAAAACATATATTAACTCAACATGAACAAGAGTTTGCTAGCAGTTAAAGCCATCATAAAATGAACTCACAGAGCTATAGCAAGTTAACAGTCTCCTGTGTTTCTATCTTCAGTTTAGCTACTATTGGAAATGTTCAAGCAGGATATCAGGGATGTTGCAGAATGAATCAGAGAGGTTAGTCTGAATGGTATACAACCCCAAAATTCTGTATTCCTGTGTTAAAATTCTGCCAAGTAGAAGTTGGTAGATTCCTTGTTGTCTTCTGCTTCAATCAAGAGTATATAGTATAGTATAGAATAATGGCTACAATTTAAGTCTAAGCTCCAAGTACTTGTTTTTTTCTCATGTAGATGTCTTAACTTTTCTATCCTTAGTTTCCCACCTATTAAAGAGGGGTACTAATAGTACTCACTTCACAGTGTTATTATGAGTGAACTCATTAGTCATCTAAAGTACTTAGAAAAAGGCCAAGGCAAATAATAATTACTGAAGTTTTTGTTCAACCTCTTTCATGTTGGTTAGATACAATTTGCCAACACTGTATTCCCAACACTGATATTTTTTTATTCACCTTGAAAATATGGAGAGATGAGAGCCAGCAGGTGGTGTGGTTAAGGCGCTGGATATCACATGGCTGATTTCACAGTTCGAGTCCTGGCAGGTTGAGAATTATACCAGATACATGTGTGTTGATGCTCAAATATCCTGAGAGGAGAGTGGAGGGAAAGGGATTGTGCCATGGCCATCCTCCCTGAAGGGGTGATTTCTCACTCTCTCTCTGTCTCCCTCTGCTCCTTCTGCTGAGTGCATATGTACTTTGACAAAAATCTAAATATATATATACATATATCTATATATATATACACACACAAGGAGTTGAAAGGTAAACCAAACTTAATTGCATTTTTTTTAGCTTTCTTTCTTAGAGACAGAAAGAGAGAGAGAGAGGCATCCCTACCAGGATCCTGGTGATATGAACCCTCCTGCCCCCACGTCAACCACCCAGGACTGTGAGCACTCACACATGAGCCTGACAAACAGAGGGAGACCTTGGGGCACAAACCTGGGACCATCCCCTGTGTTCTCAGCATAATGAAGTGTTGTGTTACGCTGTGTCACTGTGGCTAGCTTTATCACATTTATTTTAAGTCCTATTTTTTTTTCAAGATCCAGTGTTGCACCATTTGGATCATTTGATGGTCAACGACCAGAAATACAATATTTTTGCAAATTTTCTCATAACAAACTGTGAAAGTGTGTTTGTAGATGGCTAGGGTGGATTTGTGTGTATGTGCATGTGTTTCTAGTGTTTGTGGGAAATAAATCATTCAATAGCATCATTTTCAAAGAGTAAAGACTACAGTTTAGCCTGATTAAGGCTCACCTGAGTTTGAGCGTATTGAAGTGTTGAAGTTAGGAGAAAATGTGAAATTTTCAAAATTTAATCCTCAGAAATTAGGTATTTAATTAAATCATCTCTTGGTAACTGACAGCCGATTTCAGCTTGAAGTAGTGAAAGCATTTTCTTTCTCTCTTTCTTTCTTTGGAGAGAGATTTTTGCTTGCTGGAGAGACAGAGAGAGACATAAAGCAATAAATCACTCCCTAGGAGGGATGGTCATGTCACAATCCCTTCTCCTTCATTCTTCTCTCAGGATCTTAGGCATGCAAGCAAAAGCACCCAATGTGATTTTTAAGCCACTGTGTCTGGGACTTGAACTACAATGTAACCATTATACCACCTGCTAGCCCCGAGAGCATTTTCTAGCATATATAACAAACTCTTAATAAATAGTATATAATTGTCAAAAAGAAATCTTTACTCAGTGACTTCAATTTTTTTTTTAAAAAAGGTGCATTTTTATTTCTTTAGTATGTAAGGTTACTAATCACTGCATCATTTGGACGCATAGGTGACAGCTCTGACAGGATAATGATACCCAAATTCACAGTTTCTTTCAGGGACACAAACCCATCAATAGAGGTGGGTAGCAATGCATACACCTATACAATTCTGGAGCCAGTGATTATGTAATCTTTGAATACATCAGCCCGGGGGAGGACAGAGAAAAGAACTGAGTGTTCTTTCAGAAAAGAGCAACTGAGATAGCACAGCTTTTATTTAACCTGAGGATATGCTACAAGGTGATGAGGGAGGTCAGCTGTGAAGGTATGGAGACGTATGCTTGATTTGAGGGTGAGGTTTAGACGCCATCAAGAAAAGCAGAGAGGCTGAATTCACAGAATTTATATGTGCTTTGCTATAGCCCCCTCATTTTTACAAAATAAATAAATAAGTAAAAAAAGGCAATCCGTGTGGCAAAACAACCAGCTTTTCACTTGTATCTAAACCCCAGTTGTAACTGTAGTTTCATACTTTATAAGCCACGTGTCCTTAAACACGTTTCATAAATTCCCTGTGTTTTAGTTTCCTCATGAGTAAAATGTGGGTAGTAATATCTTCTTTTAAGGTTATTGTCAGGATTCAATAATGTAAGTATATGAACCATCTAGCTCAGTATTTGGCAATAGAATAAGCACTGAATAATTGCTGGCTCTTGTTTAAAAACAAGACTCTTCATCTGTTAAAAGTTCCAAATGCAGACAGATATGGTTCAAGGTCATGGATGAGGCCAATAATACAGTTTTTTGACAATTGTTAGTTCCTAATTCATCTAGACAACTCTTTTTTGAAGTTCTACTACACTCTAAAAACTGAGAGAATAGAAAGATAAATCAAAAATTTTTCTTTAACTTTTGGATTTGTGATTCAAAATCAAATCAAAATAAATGTAGCCTTATGATCTATTGGGAAATGTCTTGTGAAGTAAATAAACTGACTTACACATGCCTTTAGCATTCACAAGGACTGACTGACTCAGTGAAAAACAATGCATAGACTAAAATGATCTTTTGTTTTCAAAATATAGGTAGACTTTGTAGATAGTTTAATTAGCCCAATGGGGTTTCCTTATCAACACCTACTTTCTTTGTTGAGTTACTGTTCCTTTTTCTTTCCAAATTAGTGTGTGTGGCCGTGTGGAAGAACCACCATATGAGGACAGTAACCAACTACTTCATAGTCAATCTTTCTCTGGCTGACGTGCTAGTGACCATCACCTGTCTTCCAGCCACGTTGGTCGTAGATATCACTGAGACCTGGTTCTTCGGACAGTCCCTCTGCAAAGTGATTCCTTACTTACAGGTAAGTGTTTGTCATACTTTGGAGTTCTCAGAAAGTTACTGAGAAAATATTTTCCATCAGAGTCATGGCCTTTTGGTAAATGAACTAGTTCAGTATATACTTGCCTAAGAAATTGGCAGGTTTAAGGTAATAATACTATCGTCTCTGGGAGAATCACGTAAGCTCTGGGTAGAAATAAACCCAGAAAACTGCCAACTCATCATTAATAGCTACACAAAACTTTTACTTCTTTGATCCCTAATTTCTCCACTGCATTCATAATAGAGTTCATTCATGAGAGAAACAGAGAGAGAGAAATGAGCACCCTGCCCAGGGCCTGGTTATGCTGTCAGTGATCCCCTTCCTTCAGGTCTTCAAACGATTAAATATTAGACATTTGTGAGGATGCTCGGTGTTTTCAGGCTGACTGGGCTAGGGATTTGAACCCCAGTTGCTATGTGGGATTCAGCTTCCCTGAGCAATGCATTACAGCTGTCCCACAGAGCTAGCCAGAGGATATCTGTTTTTATCATTGGTTTCCTCTCATACTGAGGAATTAAGAGCTACATGTCCAAGGCAGGGCAAAGAACCGGTTTTAATTTAGGTTCTAAATCAAACTACCAGGTTTGAAATCTCTGTTTTGCCGTTCACTGATTTATTATTATCAAGCCAAATTCATAAACTCTTTGTGATACGCTCATTTAAAAGTGGCAGTATTTCTGGGACCAGCAGTTGGCATAATGGCTATGTCGCTGGACTCTCATGTAGTCTACTGCAGTTCCAGTCCTGGACCCAGTGGCTTAAACTCACACCATAACGCTTTCTATCTCTGTGTTTCTCTCTTTCTTGTGAGCACACATGCTCTAAAGCAAAAACCTCTAAAAAAAAAGTGGCAATACTTTAATGAAATCTGTTTCATTTGGCTGTTGTGACAGTAGAGAATATATTATTAAATTATATATAGATAATTTATATAAATCACTTAGCACACTGATTACCGCCTCTGGAAGGTGCATCATAGAACAACATAGTGTGTTCTCAGCAAACATCAGCTATCACCATCATCACCATCAATTAAGAATAAATCCTTTCAGAGGGTAATTTTCTGATTGGTCTTATAGCTCTAATATATTTGAACAAAAACAGTACCAAGACAGTGGTCATACTACACTACTCATAGATATATTACCTTCAAAATCGGACAGTGAGTGAAATAGTGGCCCCTCTCTATTTGTCTTCCTCCACTCCTCACTCTACTCCATCTGCTCTCCTAAATAATGACCATAATATTTGGAAGAACAGAAAGGGGAGGCCTCACATAGCCCATTACTACAAATCATATTGATTAGGTTTTGGGAACTGAAATGTCACTAAGGAATCTTTAGCATAATAGTTCTTCTATGACCTTTCATAAAGAGATAAGGTATTTAAGGTCAGATGTCATTTATAGGATAGTTACAGAAAATGCCATAAAAGTTATAAGCTTCATACATACATTATGTTTAGCTATCAGCTCAGTGTGGATCAACCTGCTAAAAAACCATGAAAGGATTACAAAAACAAACTATAGCAATTTATTGGAGAGAAGTAATATACTCAACAACAGAGAAAAAAATGCCTCAGAAAACAAAACAGTAAAGAATAGTTGGCCCTGATGGTGTTTGCATAGAGGCACTGGAAATATCACAAATAACAGAATTCTAATATTTCACAATCTGGTATTTCCAGCAAGTTTTTTTATCTCTTGGTTCCAGCAATCACCCAGGAGGAAATTTCGAGAATCCTCTAAGTTTCAGGACAGTTCTAGTTGTCCAGAATATTCAACTTGCTGAAAACATTTCATATTTCCTCTGTGAACCAGAAGATTCCTTGGTAGGGAGTAGGGTGATGAGGGAGGGGTGCATCACCTTGAGGTATTCGCATTCCTGACCTAATACACAATGACACCTTCCTGGAGAGAAGGTATTCCAGTCTTCTCTGAGTACTTGAGGACAGAATAAAAGAGACATCTGAGTAGTGAACGACGCAGGGCATGGGTCTCTCTTAAATTCGCTGACAGTCGTCTCACACAGTACGACTAACAAATCTTACTGTTGGAGGAACATGCTCACTTCTGGAAGGATCCTGTCTGCTTCCTTACAGTGTCCTGTCTAGTGGTGTCTTTAGTAGATTTTCTTCTTCCACCAAGGAGAAGGCTACCAAGTAACCACAACACAAAAAAGACTAGATGGATTTGTTATCACATTCAATATTTTTTAAAAGTTTTATCCATTTATTTATTCCACGAGTGAAAAAGATAGAGAGAGAGAGGCACTTCCAACAGTGTCTTCATGCTGAAATTTACCCCCAGCTTCAGCCAACTCTGGTTCATGGGTAGCTCACACTTGGTATGTTCATAAGGTAACTGGACACCAACCCAGAACCTTCCTTTATGGGTCAACCTCACAAAGAATAGTGTTTTACTCTTTAACAAATGTCCAAGACCTCAACATTACTTCCTCATGGAAAGATTTAAATACACAGACTTGTGCACTGGTAAAGATAGTAAATTCAAACTTTTGATATTTATTATCAATTTTTCATAGAATTATCCCCAAAACAATGAACAGCGCCAATGGGCAATAGGTCTATCATTTAAATATATTATATTTTTCCCTAGTTGTAGTATTCTGAAACTAATGTTTTTTTTATCTCTGATATGATGTTTACATTCTACTGAATACCTGAGAATGTATTATATAATGCCAAGTAATATTTTAAGATTATTTGGTTGCATTTAAAATCCTTTGGGGATTTGCTACTTGGCTATGATTTATATGTTCTTTTTTTAAATCTAAATGCAATATATACTTTAGATTTATAAGTGATGTACTGTAACACTTTGGCGAATGCTTAGAAATTTTTAAAACTTTGCAAATATAATAAAACTTAGCTAAGGAGGTAAAATGACCTTTTGATAATTCTGTAATCCCAAAACCATTAACATTGGTTAAGCTATTTGTTCAGTAATTATCACGTATTTCCCTTCTCTTCTAACTCTGACAGGAGCAATTGGTTACTTTTTCAGAGTGATTTTTTGACTACAGAAGAGGCCTTACAGAGGAAATGCCAGGAAAGGAAGAACAAAAGCCAAGGGAGATGTGGGTGGTAGGTGTTAGGTGGGAAGACAGACTCCCTTTCTCTGATAGTCACCTTCAGCACTGCCCAATCTATTAGAGCCTATCATTTAAATCTGTGACTTGAGAAAAGGTCCATTTCTACTTGTTATAGATCCTTGACCTCCACTTGGCATATTTTTATGCTAGCAAAAACAGGTTCCTTCTCTACCAAAGGAAATCCCCAAACATTACCATGTGTGTTGGTGAAAAGCTGAGTATCTGAAAGCAAAAGAAAGTCCCATCATCTCAGTCCACTTTAGTCTCATTTATAATCTGCACTAGATTAATTCCTCAAATTTTGGATATCATAATCTAAATGAAAATGGCACCCAGAAGTGCACTCCTAGGAGTAAAATTCAGCAACAAAACTCCCATTTATAATCACTTATGGTAAGGTGCAATTTTATTTCCCTTCTGAGAAAATCTTAGAGATTAGATATTAGTTGTATACTATTGTGCTTCATACACCCCAAAATACAGCAGTAGACATGGTGAGTATTAAATCACTGATTGCCAATGGGTCATTCAATGGATTCTACTGTTTAATTAATCACACCAGCATATTTTCTCACTTCACTATGCAATAGGAAAGTCACTGCACTCTGAGTCACTGTTGGCGTTGGATGTCTGTCTTTCAAGTGAATAAATGTGAACTGATTATTACCTTACGTTAGTGGGAAACACTAGAAATGACATTCAAGTTTAACTATGCTACTTCTGTCCCATTCATCCAGGTTGATTAGAATTCCATTCTTAAATAATAAATCATGGAGTCTTGATGAACACTTTGCACTTCTAATTGCTAGAGAGGATAAATATGGTCCTGGCCCAACCTCTATGAAAAGTCAACTGCAGATCTAGACTGCCATAGTCCTCTTGCCAGGTTAGTGATGGTATGGAGGGGCCTACATGGTTAGCTTATTTTGCAGACAAGAAATGGAGATAGGGGTTGTAGGATGAGAATGATTTCAGAAAGACAGTACCTAAAGCATCATCAAAGAATTTTGAGGAATTGGGCCAGCAGGTGGCATGGTGGTTAAAGGCACTGGATTTCCACATGGTCGACCAAGGTTTGAGTTCTAGACCCAGCAGCTTGCTTTCTAGCTTTTCCTTTCTCTTTCTGGTCAAATTTAAAAAATAATAATAACAAATGGAATTAAATAAATAAATTTAAGAAAAAATAATTTTTAGGAGTCATTAAACAATTTAAGCCCACTGTAATAGAGTCTAGCCCTCACAGATTACAGTTAATGAGAGTTAGCCTCCAAGAATTTAGTAAAGCTTAGGCTTTTACTTGTAATGTCTCACACTATTCTGCCCTGAAAAATGGCCTGTTCTAATTAAAATCTATGACTTCAGGCTTGAGAATGGAAAAAAAAAATTAATACTATAAGCATCATCATTATTACCATAACCATAATAAGTAATAACAAACAAAAAGCACTCATGTGGCAATCCAGGGTTAGGCATCTTACATTTAACTCTCTCTCTCTCTTTTAAAGTATTTATTTATTTATCCACTCCTTTATTTTTTAATTTGACCAGAGAGAGTAACAGAGAGAGAGAGAGAGAGAGAGAGAGAGAGAGAGAGAGAAAGTGAGAAAGCAAGCCACCTGGTCCAGGACTCGAAATGGGGCCGGCCATGTGGGAGTATCCATTTCTTTAACCACTACACCACCTGCTGATCCCTCAACCAATTCTCTCTAGAGTTTCATGGTAGGTACTATTATCATCCACAATTTACAGATGAGAAAACTGAGGAATGAAAAGTTAAATAACTTAACCAAGATCACACACTCACTGTGATGTGATTCATGTCCAGGAGACCTGATTGCAGCATTGATTCCAATTATACTCTGTTGCCTCTCCCAGAGAAAATAAAAAGGATTAAGGGCGAGCAGACAGCATGAAGGTTAAGGCACTGGATTTCACAAGCCTTATTATCCAGCCAGTTAGTGTCCCAGACCCAGTGGCTTATAAAACCTACTGGGTGCATGTACATGTATGTCCAAGATCCTGAAAGAAGAATGGAGGAGAGGTGATTGAGGCTTGGCCACCCTCCCCACCCCCAACAGGGAAGATGATTTATGTCTTTCCCTCTTTATCTCTCTCTCTATCTCTCTGGCAAGTGCCCTATAGAAAAACTTAAAAAAAAAAAAAAAGAAAGAAAGAAAGAAAGAAAGAAAAGAAAAAGAAAAGGTAAGAGTTCATAAAGTGCCAGCAGGTGGCATCATGGTTAAGGCGTGACTTCCACATGACTGACCATGGTTCAAGTCCCAGATCTGACGACTTGATTTCTCACTTTCTCTTTCCTTTCTCTCTCTCTGGTGAGCTCACATGCCTTATAGCGAATTTAAAAAAATAATAATGATGATGATAAATTAAATAAATAATTTTTTAAAAGAGTTTGTAAAAAGCCTACACAGTCAAATTTCTTTCAGTTAATAGAAACACACACAACCATGGCTCAAAGCTATAAAATGGGTGACCCGACCTTGTTGCATCTAGCTAGTGGGACAATGTGACTAGATAGGCCATCCATGTCTAGTACAGAGCACTTTCTCTATGTTCTTCTTGTTCTTAGATCCCACCTCTCATCTTTACATAAAGACAATATATCAGTAAGGACGGTCTTGATGTAAGAAGCAGATACCTGCCCTTACCATATATCATGGGACCAATCTATGACCAAAATAAAAGGAAGATGACTGGACTACATGTATGATCTGAGATTGAGGTTACTACTACTATTAACTGATTCAAAAAATACTTGTTAGGTACATAATACACATTAAACACTATGCCTGTTATTTGAGACATAGCAGTAAAAATTCAGAAGCAGTAACTTCTCCCATAAAGCTTTGTTCCAATAGAGAAAACAGAAAATAAGTAAATTAGACAAAATAATTTACCATGTGGCAAGTGTCAAAAAGAAAATGCATAGGAATCTATAAAGTAAGGAGAATAAAAAGGTATCTCTTCTTTAAGGCAAAGGACCATTTTGAGAGTGATATCAGAATCCATAGCATTTCAGTAAAGAGAAATAGATTAAACACAATTATGTAAGTTAATCATGTATCTATAGACATTCTTAACCAGTTTTCTTAATATTTCCTTAAAGTTCCAAGTTAAAATATTATTTGTGGTGCTATTAATTACATAGGAATCTGGACTGGGTAAATCTATCTAGTTTTTAGAGGCAAGGTGCTTATGCTAGCAGTGAGCAAACTCCAATAAGGACATCTATATACAGAATTCTTCCATTAAAAAAAAAATGTTACCGATGGTACATGCACTTTCCAGAGACAGAGAGAGGGAAGGAAAGGAAGAGAGCACCCCCAGTTGGATCATGCTGCAATCTCTTGTCCTCCATCTTTCTCTGGGCATGCATGTACATGCACCTGGCATCATGCTGCAATCTCTTGTCCTCCATCTTTCTTTGGGTATGCATGTACATGCACCTGGCAAGTTTTTTGTTTGTTTGTTTGTTTTTGTTTTTGTTTTAGCTGCCTGGTCCAGGATTTGAACTACAGAATTAGGCTATGTGAGATATAGAGCCTTTAACCACAAGGCCATGTGCTGGCTCTAGCATTATCTTTGAATATGACTTATGGCTTTCTTCAAGTACACCAGGTTGGAAATAAACTAAAATGCAAATAGCTCTTTGATTTAGTTCATGCCCTGTTGCTTAATAACTCAATATCTGAAAAGGGATGATTTATAAAGGATATTGGTTTATTTAGCTCATGGTTTTAGAGGTCTAAGGTCAAAGAGTCACATCAGGTGAGGGTTTTCTTGCTGGCAGGGATGATTTATAAAGGATATTGGCTTATTTAGCTCATGGTTTTAGAGGTCTAAGGTCAAAGAGTCACATCAGGCGAGGGTTTTCTTGCTGGCAGGGACTCTGTGCGGAGTCACAGAGTGGCTCAGGGCATAACACGGTGAGACAGAGCAAGAGCAAACCTGTGTCTGTTTCATTCCCTCTCCTTGTAAACCCACCGATATTCAATCACATGCCCCTCAACCTGATAACCCTAATCCTAATCATCCCATAAAGATCCTACCTCTTAATCTCATAATTGGATTAAACTATCACCCTCTTTTTAAAATTTTTATTTTTAAAGTTTATTTATTTCATGAGACAAAAACAGAGAAAGAGAGAGAGTCAAAGTTGGAAAGAGTAAAAACAATCACTCTCAACAGGGTCTTATGCCACAATCCTTCCCCTAGCTTTCCCAACCAAGCAGGATCATGGCACACATGTTCCCAGAATGAACAATTTGACCTGAGAACATTGTTCTATTGCTGTATCACAGCTGCGACATGCTTTCGCCCTTTCATCCCACTACGATCAAATTTCTATTTTTTAAATCTTTAAAACAATTTTAACTTTTTTTTCATTTTTACTTGATAAGAAAGGAACAGATTAAGAAAGAGAAAAAGGGTGAAAGGGAGAGAGAAAGTAAGCAAGCAAGCCACCAGATCCAGGACTCGAACTCCAGTTGGCCATGTGGGAGTATAGCACCCTACACCACCTGCCAGCCCCCATTACAATCAAATTCCATTACATGATTTTTTAGAGAACACATTTAAGCCATAACACTCTATTACTTGAAATATAAAATGAAGTACCCATAATTCAAAAATGCTTTCTTTCAAACTATTGTAAAATATATATCACTCTCTATAAATTAAAAGAGTTTTCCTGTTTATTTATATTTTTAGTTTATTTATTTTTATAAATTCTACCACGGTATATCATTACAGCTTGTAAAATGAATTTTCCCAGCATGAATACCCTGTATATTAGGGTATTCAGTTAAAGGTATTATCATACACACTATCATCAGCAGATAAAGTTTTCCAGTTTAGAATAAACATGTGGTTTTTTTTTTTTTTCAATTGAGGATGTAATTCCCCTATCAAAGAAAAAGTTGCAGGATGAAATAATAATAGTAATTCTTCAAAGAGTGCCATATTATAAATTAAAACATTGGCATAAGTAAGATTACAGGCTAGGCCATGGTGGCACGAGTTCTGTATAATATTGGAGCCAGGGAGACCTGGGTTCAGATCCTGGGTTGACCTAAACATGCTGAGCCCAGTCACTGGTGCACCCATGATTCTGACTGGCTGATATGCTGGGGAAAGAACAGGAGCACAGGAAGACCTTGTCAAGGGTACTGCTTTTTCTCAAGAACAACAACAAAAACACTTACACTTTTCAAAGTTTCCAAAGCACCTCTTTCATTTTTCACAGAAAATATGCATTTTTCTAATATATGTGTAATGGGTTTGCTTTTATTCTTTAAGTACAAATTACTTACATTAATTGAGTTTTTGCAACTTTGAATTTTCCTACCTGTTGTGACTATATCTCTAATACAGTCAAGACATGAAGAGTGATCCTTTTAACACCTGGTGCTTCTCTTGTACTGTGTTCTTTTTTTTTTTTTTTTCTCTCCAGACTGTGTCAGTGTCTGTGTCTGTTCTCACACTGAGCTGCATTGCCTTGGATCGGTGGTATGCAATCTGTCACCCTCTGATGTTTAAGAGCACAGCCAAGCGAGCCCGGAACAGCATTGTCATCATCTGGATCGTCTCCTGCATCATAATGATTCCCCAGGCCATTGTCATGGAGTGCAGCACCATGCTCCCTGGCTTGGCCAATAAAACCACTCTCTTTACAGTGTGTGATGAGCGCTGGGGTGGTAAGTCTTTACAGCCTATGAACTGGCACTTATACTGCAACTGCAAACTGAAAGCCGGATTAGCATAGCCATTGTAAAGCTGGGCTTATATACTTTATTGGCATTTATTCGTACAGTTTTGCAAAAGTATGAAAACCAAATTGAAATCCAAAATAATTTTACAGAATAATCCCACCTATCTGAGCCCTTTGGAAATGCTATATACACTATTTTCTAGTATTCATATTTTTGATAGAGAGAATGAAAAGAGTAATTTATCCTACAATTCAGATTTGGTTATGTTAGTTTTTCATTTAAACATCTCTAAAACAAGAAGCACTCAATCATACAAATCTAAACATGGATTCTGGCATGATTAGTATTCTAGATGATGGTTCAGCATTACTTTTGTGTCAAGGGTCAAGTTTCCGAACAGGTTTCCAATATAACTGGCTTTTCTCACTTACAAACCAGGTACTGATAACATGTCCTGGAAACATGACTGGAGGTGAGTGTGTGGATCTGTGCTGTTCCCTCAATGATTCAAATGATCCAAACTTGCTTTCTCTACTCATAACAGAGTCAACTGAAGAATTTCATCACTGAGATAATTATCATCTGAATTTTTTTTAGAGGATTTTGCTATAGGGCGTGCATGCTTGCCAGAGAAAAAGAGAGAGAGAGAGTGAGAAATCACTCCCTAGGAGGGCGGAGGGTGGTCATACCAGAAAACCTTCTCCTTCATTCTCCTCTTGGGATTTTGGGCACACATGTACATGCATCTGGTGTGAGTTTTAAGTCACGGGGTCCAGGACTCAAACCACAGTCAACTACGTGGGAGTCCAGCAACATACATTACAACATCTGCTGGTGCCAATTATCATCTGATTTAAGACTTATATTATTGATGAGTCATATCTGTTTTCCCATCTGATACATAGGACAGTGAAATTTAAACAAACAGAAGTTGGGAGGTCTTATGTTCTTTGGGCTCAAAACACTCGGTAAATCTATGAGGTTTTTGTGTAATGCTGTGAGCACTTATCAGTGCCCGGTACTAGTACTAATCCGGGGCCATCAAAAAATGACAGGATAAAATAACCCAGCATTTTAGCATAGCTAGTTACAAAATTCGCACATGAAATCTGAAGAAAACAATCTGACCTCTTATGGATAAGTATATTATAATGGCTCATATTTAAGGAATTTGAACATTAGAAAAGCATTCATTTATTAGAAAGATATACATTGATGCTTATTAGAAGGATGTATTAAAAAAGCAGTGCACCTCTAGGATTATTCATAGATATGGTATTTTCAACTAGGAATATTTGAATTTATGGTAATTCCTACTTTGGTGTTTTCTTTGGAAAACTAAAAGAAAAATTTAGTAACTCAAAAATTAACCATCTACTCATAGTACTGCAAGATAAAATTTCAGAGACATTGAATTTATTTAATATGTCATCATAAGATCTATAATAACTAAATTTTCAAAATACTTATTATCTAGTATCCCAATATTAAATATTTAATTAAAACAAATACTTAATTGAAATATTTAATTGAAAGAAATACTTAAGGAAATACAACACCTAGAAAACCAAATGCAGTTAAATAGAAGCAATAGAACACAAAAAAAGTAGGGGGAAAAAAAGTAACTAAATGATAGGCATAAGTCCACACATAATAATAGTAAACTTAAATGTTAATGGGTTAAATTCCCCAACTAAAAGACATAGATTGGTTGGCCAGATGAAAAAACAGGAACTCTCTATATGTTGCTTGTAAGAAACATACCTCATTGACAAAGGTATACATAGACTGAAAGTGAAGAGCTGGAAAAATCATTTGATGCAAACAGAAATGGAAAAAGATAGGAATCACCATATTGATATCAGACAAAATAGACTTTAGGATAAAAAGGGTAAAAAGAGACAAAGTAGGACACTACATAGTTTTGAAAGGATTAGTCACCAAGAAGACATAATAATCATAAATATTTATGCACCCAATGCCAGAATACCCAAATATGTAAAAGAAAGACTGATAGATCTAAAGGGTGATATAGACAGCAACATACTATTGGAGATTAAAATATTCCACTGTCACCAAAGGACGGGTCATTTACACACACACATACACAAAATAAACAGACTCTGGAACTAATTGATACCATAAATCAATTTGACCGAAGAACATATTCAGAGCATTCTACCCAGCAACTGTTAAAACAAAAAAAAATTTTTTTTCCATGTTCATATGGAACATTTTCAAAGAAAGTTACCCTGTCTTTCTAACATTAGAATTCTTTCACTGTATTTTTCTCTGGTTCATCTTCAGATATTTTTCTGTTTTCCCCATTAATAGTGCAAAATAAAAACAAAATGAATGGAAAATTCCACAATACTTGCAATTTTTTGAGTGTCTTACATTCCATTTATTTAATGCTCAAACAATGTCCTGAGTACTGAGGATATGCCAGGCATCCTGCCAACCTGGAGAGGAGACTTTGCCTAAGGGACTGCTTCATGGGTAGTAAGGATTCAAGGCAAATAAACCAATGTTTACAGTGTAACCACTATCTTAATAAATGTATCTACAAATAACTGGAAACACAAATAAGAGAATAAACTCAGGCTTTTAGGAAAGCATTACAAGTGGATAGGAATTCTCCAGCCAGGAAGGAGGGGAAAGGGTATCCCAAGAAGGGAAAAAAACCTACAAAATGAGCACCATTTCTTGAAAAACAGTAAGATGGTCAGAACTGTTTCTGGAACATAGGAAAAGGCAGTGCTAAGTACTGAGTCAGGAAAGACTCAATTGGTTGAGTACAAATTGCATCATGCTTCCTATTTGATTCATCTACAATTAATTAAATTAGAAAACAACCTAAATGTTAAAGATCTCCTGGTGAGAATCTTTTAGTTATTCATGATTAAATTTAAACTTTATATATATATATTCAAATCTTTCAACTTGAAAGTTGGGGATTTTTACACTTTTTAAATGATTTTTTTTTTAATTTACTACAGGGTGCATGCACTCACCAGTGAGAAAGAGAGGAAGGAGGGAAAGTGGGAAAGTCTCCTCCCATTCCCAAGGGGAGATGGCCACACCACAATCCCTTCCTGTCCATTATCCTCTCAGGATTTTGGGCATGCATTCACACATACCCAGCAAGTTTTTCAAGCCACTAGGTTCAGAACTTGAACCACGTAGTTGTGTGGGATCCAGCCACCTTGTCATGTCACTGGATGGTCCAAAAGTTGGGATTCTTTAAATGAATGGAAATGGTAATTAAATAAAATATCTATTATTCAATATACATCAGGAGCTATTTTCTCTAAAATATTTTGGTAAATAGATTTACTTATATATTCATAGCCTGCTTTTACAAGCATTTTCTTTTGTAAGTTTACTTCTTTCTTACATTAGAGGAGGGGAGGGCAGGGAGACACACATACAGACACTTTTAACAGGATCTTGACTGTGACCCACACCTAGTCTCAGCCAGCCTATGTCACCAATGGGTGCATTACATGCCTCTTCATGGAGGTCCCAAGACTCAAACCGGAACCTTCCCATATGCGTCTAGTTGCATTACCACCCTGCCACAACCTGGCCCTCAATGTTTTTTGGTTTTATGTTGTTCTGAATTATCAACTAGCATCAATCCCCATTAATGAAAAGATGACAGAGCTAATGAATCTTGTCAATTATGGTAATTAAGTAAATAGTCACAACATTTTGGAATTACCTTTAAGCGACAAATATAAACACACAAAATTTACTTCTATTTCAGTATTTTATTATCTAACTCTAGTACATTTAAAAGAACAATTATTGCTAAATACCTGAAAATCTACACTTGGCCTTTAGAAGTAATTTTTCAAAAACTATTTGGAAATGATTTTACAGTAGTTCATAATGACTTAAAATGCTTACTTACAAAGGCTAAAATTAAGTGGCTTTAAATTGAGTGGATCATCCAAAAAAATCAAACTTGCCAAAAGCTATAAGTAAATAATAACTTAAAAATATTAAATGAAGTTGTTAATCATTAATGTTTTCAAAAAGAATATAATATGAAATAGTTTGAAAGCAGATAGTTATTATTATGCTCATTAGACATTTTGTTTATTATAAGGTTTTCATATAGTATGGGCCCTGTTCACGTAGGCTATTTATAACTACGTGTTTATCTTAAAATGTTAAGACTTGACAATTGAATGGTAGTTACAACCTAAAAACACCACAGAAAAGTACACTTTATAGTTGTCAGCTTTCTTTCCTTTCTTAAAAAAATTATTTTATTTATCTTTATTTATGGGAATACGGTGCTCTTAACCACCACTCCAGAAACTGACTCCCATAGTTGTTAGCTTTCTAACACTTAAGTATCCTTAGAAGCATATCATTAAGCTCAAATTTTAAAAATAAGTTGTAAAATTATTTTTTGAGACTGATTATAATTTGTGTTCCTTATTATTATCTTAACTTAAATCAATAATGTTGTTATAATTGTCCTACCACCAGAGTTACCACAGGAAAAAATCAGGAAAGGCCACATGGTTGGTGGATCTATAGCTAACAAATTACTTTGGGAAAGTTCTGCAAGTGCTGTTTCATATGTAGTGAAAAAATAACTGAGAATCATTTTTCCTGAAAATATCACCAGAAACACATGACTATTTGTGGATAAATGACTTCTGAAAATAATTATATTTATTATTCTCTATGACTTCTTCAAAAAAAGAGCCATCAATCGTAACTTCTGACAAGAACATATGAATATATGAACAAAAAAACATGAAGTATGTTAACACTGATTTTAAAGCTCTTTAAAATATGCTTTTGTATATGTTCACTGTGTGCTTCAGTCATAGCAATTCATGCTTCTAAACTTTTAAAGATGTTTCAGATTTATATTCATCATTTTTGATAGCGTGGTTTATAAACACATAGTTCCATAGGCTAAACTTGCCTGACTATTCATTCCTCAAGGGCTTACTGAGCATGTACTCTTATTACTCAAACATTGTTGTGGACACTAGGGATTGTAAATTGTCTCCTCTTGACCTTACAAAGTAATTATTATATAGTGGTGGAAAAATAAATAAATAAATAAATAACAAATAAATAATAGAGCCTTTCTTTACAGTCAAAGTAATTATGATACCTAGACTACTACAGAGTTTTGAAAACAAATTAAAAAGAATTTTTTTTAGATTTTTGCCATAGGGTACCTACATTCACAAAAAAGAGAGAGAGAGAAGGAGACATCACCCTCAGGGAGGATGGCCATGATATAATCCCTCGTTCCCATTCTCCTCAGGATTTGGGGCATACATGCACTTGCGCTTGTGTTTTTCAAGCCTCCAGGTCCAGGACTTGAACTGCAGAGTCTGCCATGTGAGATCTAGGACCTTGACGACTACATCACTGCTGGCCCCAAAGTTTTGAAAATGAATAAGCATGTTTAGATGTGTATTAATAGGAACACTTATTTAAAATATTTATTAGGGAGAGGATAATAAACCATATTAAAGATTCATGTAAATTAAATGGACCCTTGAATTTTCTAAAAGACAATTCAAATTGAATATTAGGAAATTAAATTTAATTACTTGTTCATTCAATCCCTGATCAGTGTAGCATGAAGAAATATTTGTAGTTTTTAGATAATTAGGTCAATATGCTGGCAGAATGAAGGGACTTTAACTTGTCCCCTTTACATAGGAAAATTGTTGTCTAATCTATGATATTACTCTTTAATCTCTGATTTCAAAATCTAGATAAAGATCCACATGTGTTTCTTATCTGTTAAGTGATATGTCTGCAAGAAACTAGATTGTGCCTGTTTACCAGTTGAGCAAAGATTTTTAATGGTTGTCAATCTTTAAAATGCTGTTTTCTAATTAAGGGGAAGTCTTAAGTGAAGCAAATTTCATGTAGCTACGTTCTAGGTTATATATACATGTCTTAAAATACTTGAAGACATTGCATTTCAAATGTAGAAAGACTTCAAAGGTATTTTCAGAACACATGTAAAATTTCAATGGTATATCTGGATTTCCAATTAGCTTACACTCAAAGCATGAAATGAGTAATTTAAAACGATCATGTTTCCTAGTTATCTACTATCTCTTTATTAAAACAATCTATTATCTTTGCTTGGAAGTATAATCTGAGTTGATCAATTTTTCCCTGTGTGACTTTTTATTATTATCCTAATACACATTTAGCAGTCAATTACATATTTTTCCAACTATTTATAAAGATACCAACTGGAAATGAGTTTTTGTTGTTATCATGACAACTATGACTGTGTTAGCAACCATAGTTGCAGTTTAAAAAAAGGGTTATCTATTAAATCTACCTTTCTCCAGTCATTCAATTTTGTCTGATGCAGAAATCAGTGCTTCACAGGTATGAAGCTTCAAAGATTTTTTTTTTTTTTTTTAATATGGAAAGCTCATGTGACACCTTCTTCAAAACAAATAAAAGTTCAAAGCCACTCAGGTGCCTGGAAGTGCTGAGGTCACCTTTCTGCTTCTTTGATATTAGCCCACCAAATACAGCTCAGGCTGGAGCACTTCAAAGTGAAAGGCTGTTTGCTATTCCTCCAGTCAGGCTGCTTAAATGCTATCGCTTTTTATGTAACTAGCCTGTTTTACAGGATAAACTTAAAAGGAAGTTAGAAACTGATGAGGTAGATGACTGCCACCCAGGCCAGAGAGAGGCTAAAAATGATAACTCTAATTGGTCTCTTATACCTCCTACAGTACCTGTGGCCTGCTGTCCCCTCTATAGATGACAGTGGAGAAAAACTACTAACCCAAAAAAGAAGACAGAATTTCAGAAGGAAGAATTTGGAGAATATTAGCCACAATCTCAAGACAACCTATAAGACAAGGTTATAGAGTCAAGACTGTGAAGGATGTTAAACACATAGATATGTTTAGAATATATTCAGTAAGAATGAAATGCATGATTTCTTAATAAATTGATTAATCAGGACTATAAATTGCCTTTATCACAAATTGATCACTTAAGACTTCATGCTTCTGTCTACACTTTTGGAAGTAATGAAAAGAATAAAAAGCATGGAGATGCTAGCATTATCCCTGTATTATAACAGTATGAAACCAACTCCTTTGCCAATATCAAAGTGCAAATAAGAGACGTAACTTTAGAAGGGAAGAAAAACCCATAAAAATAAAACTAAAAAACTTCATTTTGTTATTGTTTGTAAGAATGATATTGAGTTATTGAATTTAATAGCCATAGAATCTATATAGGATATATTGTTTCCTGTTTTAGATTGTAATATAAGTAAATGGGCCTCTAGGATATGTTCAAATGCTAGTATAAGAAAAACATCAAAAGCATTGGAAAAGTCACTAATTAATATATATTTTAGAAAGGCCCAAATAAAATTAAGTCACAATGCCATTAATTAATTATTTTTTTAATACATACTCAATCTACAATATGTATCATCTGTATACATAGGATTAATCATCAATTAAAAAAAATCACTAGAATCCTGGAGATGATGTTCATACCTAATAAGTGATACATTTTTTGAAAGTACTCTTATTGTATTGATAATTAACCTTAAAAAGCCCTGTTATTAAAAATAAAGGCATGCACACATATAAACATACAGACGTACTGTGGTTAAAGAGAAATTTTATATATGTTCTAGTAAGTGAACACAAATAATTACAAATGTTTATTCTATTTATTTTTCTGAAATCTTTTTATATTTGTATTTGGGGGTATAACTGGAAATAGCCTCCTATTACCAGAGAAATTATATTTTCTTAGGAATGAATCAATTGGGTTGCTATTCTCTTCCCATTTTAACCAAAACATTACTCATTAGATTTTGATTGTGTTAGGCCCCTTTTTGTAAATGCAAGTGTAGCACAACCCAAATTAACTTTTATAAATTAGCCAGATTTAATCACACCAAATAAAGTGTCTTTCCATTAAAAAACACTTAACTTTGGCGACTATAGCAGCACAGATAAAGAAATGGCTAATTGCCATTTCTCTGAGCACGTTAAACAAAATGAAGACTTCACATTTGTTTTATATATATGCTGAGTACAGGTAATTAAATATTGTAAATTATTTTTCCATTTTGTGTAGATAATGTGCCAGCGAAATTGTATGGTGATATACTTCAAAGGAAAAACCTTAGCAGATATATATTTTTTTAAATATGCATCAATTGTAATGGAAAATTTTATTTGACATTTTTCCCAGGTGAAATTTACCCCAAGATGTATCACATCTGCTTCTTTTTGGTGACATACATGGCACCATTGTGTCTTATGGTGTTGGCTTATCTGCAAATATTTCGTAAACTCTGGTGCCGACAGGTATGTAATTTCAAATAATTTTCTTGTGCTTTATTTAGGATGTGCTTAAAAATAAAATTTAGCAAAGTATTGAACCAACATAACATTCTCAGCAAAGGATTGTGTGTTCTTCTAAAATGATGAAGCTCTATTCATGGAAATATATCTAAGCATTTTGTAAAATATATTAGGGAATATATTTTATGACCTGCCTAAAATCTTAAAAATTTTAAACCAAAATTTGACTTCTGTGATTGGCTTGATTTTTGTCTAGGAGTAACATTATGTTCTTTTTATGAAAAATAGAAAATAAAAATTCCTTTAAAGTTACCTAAGATTTTTAAGCCTAGAAAGTATTATTTTTATGATATCTATATAACATTTTAGCATATAGATTAAATCTCCAATTCAAAAATGTCATACTTCATAAGAACAGAAGAATCAGGAACTGGACCAACAGATAGAGTAGTAGTTAAATTGCTAGATCCCACTTGGCTAATGGCATGGTTCAAATCCTGAACCAGGTGGCTTGAAAAATATGCCAGGTACATGTAGTGCATGCCCAAAATCTTACATGGAGAATAAAGGAGGAGTGATTGCAGCATGGCCATCCCCCCTGCGGGGCACGGTGCTTTCTCACTTTCTATGTCTTTCTCTGTCTGTCTCCCTGGCAAGCACATATGTCCTACTACAAATTAAAAAAAAAGAATCAGGCACAATTTAGGATTTTGAAAACTCTTTATAGTGTAACTTTGGAGTTACTGCATGTTGCTACGTAATTCTGGACTGAAAGTTCGTTTTCTTTCACGCAGTACATCAAACATTTACTATGTCCCTTTTGTGCACATGCCTCCCAGAAAGCTATGCCACTGGTAAATTCATAGAAGGGATAGAGCAAGATACAGAATGAAAATTACCTTTCTAAATATAAGCACAGGGAATCAGAACTAGGTTTAATTGAAAGGTATCTAATTCAGGCCAGGTAACATTTCAACTGAGCTTTGATGATTCAGATGAAATCACGAACAAACACAGGGAGTGGATTATAAATGGATAGGCAAAGGATATGGCTCAGCCTCTTGTATTTTGTAAGTAGCAGCTTAAAATGTCACAATTCTTACTCTCTTTCCTAAATGTATCACTGGCACTTTGAGTTTATCAGCCTTGGGAAAGCCATGTCTTCAGTGGTTTTGTTGGATATAGTTTGTACAAAGAAATGTATTACTGGGTCCACCTTAACTTATTAACAGGATCGCACAAACCTTTTGTTTGGTCTTTGAGAAGGGGTCTTTATTTACGTCTTATTCAATCCTTATTTTCAAAGCATTTTTCAACTTAGTCTTTTACCAGTTGGATATGAGTAATACTTGCATTTTTTAGCCCTTAATGTCCCATAATTTCAAACTTTTCTCTATTTACGAAAAGGAGCCATGTTTATGACCTTATACACTCAACTATTAGCAACTTTTATTAGGATTCTGTTCTAAAAAAACTTTTATCTAAAAACAAAAAACAAATGCAGACTACTGTAAATCTTGAGTGCTGGTTATCTAGATCCTAGTCACAGTTTTCTCAGTACATGCCCAAGAAGTCAATGCCACATATTTTAGGGTGTTGTTTACTACAGCATCCCATTTTCTGGTATCTGTTATTGTATTGGTGATTTTCACTAGTCTATGCTGCTTTAAAGAAATGTAGTTTGCGAGTCCAGTAGATGGGATAATTGTTACGTTGCTGGACTCCCGCACAGTTGAACGCAATTCAAGTCTGGGATCCAGCAACTTAAAGCTCACACTGGGTGCATGTGCATACGTGCCCAAAATCCCAAGAGGAGAATGGAGAAGGGATTGCAGCATGGCCATCCCCTCAGGATGGTGATTTCTCACTTTCTGTCTCTGTCTCTCTCTATCTCTGTGGCAAGCTCAAACGCCCTATAGCAAAAAATATCTCTTAAAAAAATAGTTTGCAACAATAGTTCTCACTCCTGTTACATGTCCAGAATTAAAGATCAGCTGTAGCTCTGTCCCACATGTCCTCTCATTCTGGAAGCCAGTTTGAAAGAATGGCACTTCCTGAGACATACCATTCCAGGACCAAAGGAAAGGGCAAGAGAGTTGGGAGGAATGTATAAGGTTTCAACACTTCTGCTGGGAAGTAGAATATGTTATATCTCCTCAAGTTTCACTGGCCAAAACAAGTCACATGGTTAAGCTTGACCATGAAGGAAGGAAATGTTCTCCTCAGACAGAAAGACAGTGCAAATCATGAGCCATGGGGGTCTTCTTACAAGCTAAGGATGGAAAATCTGGAGCAATTTAGTATATATAAGTAAAAAATACAAGCTCACAGGCCAGGTTGCATAAATTTAAATCCTGACTCTGCCAGTTAGAAATTGCATGAATAGTGTTAGTGATTTAAAATTCTATTCCTTTCTCTTGCTATTTTTTGAGTGAGATTGTATAAGGGCCAGCGGTGCTATGGTGGTTAGGGCACTGGATTCCCATATGACTGAACACAGTTCAAATCTGAGACCCGGTGGCTTGAAAATAATTCCAGGTGCATGTGCATGCATTCCCCAAATCCTGAAAGGAGTCTGGAGGAAAAGGGACAATGTTGTGGCCATTTCTCACTCTTCTCTTTCTTATGAGTGCAAATGCCCTATGGAAAAAACCTAAATCAGTCAATAATATGGCATGGCATCTGCTTCACAGGTCTGTTACATGCATTAGATGAATGAATACAAGTGCCTAAAGTATCAAAAGTGCTCATTAAGTAAAATGTTTTATTAGTGTAAATTGTTACTTGGCCTTTCAACTAATTCTGCTTCATTTGCTAAAATAATGAACATATTGAATTGGATTACTTGACTGTTTTTTATGCATTTCTTTCACAACACTTTTAAATAACATTATAATGACCCTTTTATTTGTCCATCTCTTCTACTAAGATTAAGCCAGTACACTCTAGCCTTCATCTTAATATCCTCCCAATTAGCATACACTCGGAATATAGCAGTTGCTCTTTATATGCTTTATAAATAAAAGGGAGTAGAGAGTAGGAGAAAGTGCTCAGAATGTTTACATAAAGGAGGCTATAGTGCCAAGTTACTCAGAGAAAAGTACCTAGAGAAAGTAGAATTTGAAAATTTTCCTGAAGGGAAAAAGTATTTAATGAGCACATGGAACTAAAGAGGATTTAGATTTAGATCGAGATTTTGATGGGTAACGTTGAACGTTAAGTTTGTACTTGTTGGTATGTATTGTATATAACAGATGCTTATATTTGCTTATTCACTTATTTACAAATTGACAATCTTGGAACTCTCCTTGAGGGTTGTATATGGATCTGTCTTGTTACCATTGTAACTCTAACCTTTACAAGGAGATTTGTGTAAAAACGTGTTCAGAAAATGTTTGTTAAATAAATGAATAACTACCAGTCCCTAAATAATTTACTTTTCCATTATTTAAGCTATTGTTTTCAATTTCCCATGCTCTCAAATAAATTAAACATTTTGTTAGAGGTTTAGAAGTAATCCATGGTTCTTTGATGAATTGTCCTGGTTAGTACATGCCACATGATTCAGAAGATTTGCAGTAAAATGCCTGGGCCATGAAACTAAAAACATTTATAAAGCAGATTGGAATGGAAAATGGCAAGTTCAGCTGAGCTCACTTTAGCAGTCACAATAAAGTAAATTAACCCCAAATGGGTGATTATGTAGAATTCTGCTTGAGCAACTCTCAATTTCCAACTGTTAATGTCTATAAACAGAGTCGTAAGGCATTATGTGTGCCATAGGCTATATAGTGAGCCATGAAATGAACGGCCTGTCCTATTTGCTTAAAATTACAGGGATGCACGGAATCTGTTGTATACATTTGAGTTAGTAGTGTAAGATTATTAGTAAGCAAATTGTGTCCCCTTGTCTGACTTTCCTGAGAACTTTAAGCCTCATTAGAAGAATTAGCAAATGCTTTGCTGAAATCAATTACTTAAATTCTCTTTCTTTGACAATGTGACTCAGAGAACTTAGCAGTCAGGAAATTCTACACATATTCTACAAAACTCCCTTATAAAAAGATCTTGGGACCAGCAGGTGGTATAACGGTTATGTTGCTGGACTCCCATGTAGTCAACCGCAGTCTGAGTCCCGGACCCATAAAACTCATGCTGGGGATGTGTGCATGCTTGCCCAAGATCTCGAGAGGAGAATGGAAAAGAAAGTATTCAATGTGGTCATCTCCCCTGGAGGGTGATTTCTTGCTTTCTGTCTCTCTGTCTCTCTGGTGAGTACATGCACCCTATAGCAAAAATTCCTCTAAAAAAAGAAAGAACTTAACCTTAAATTGCTCAGCCTTGTGTGCATCTGTCAGCATTTTTTCCAGTTCTGAGCCTGCATATAACTCAACACTTAAATCTTAATCAACAAGTGAACTTAGGTTAATTCATTCCAGAAATATTTATTAAGCAGTTACTATGTATCTGGTATTATGTGAGGTCCTGGGGAGGAACTGTAATAAATATTTGGGACTAAAAGGATATTTTAACTTTTGAAGGATTTTGAAAAACCTTCCCCTTCTCAGCTGTTGTCACCAGCTGTTATCACAATCACATCTGCCACCCTTAATTCTTCAACGCTCTTCTAAGAGAACTTACATAATATTAAGTGATGATAAATCAGTCTAATATAATTGTAATTGCAGAGATGGAATCAGGAAGGCAGTAAATTGAGTTCTACAAAGAATAAAATAAAATGCACCAGTAAAGGCAGGTACACAGGTAAATATAAAGAAAAATATATAAATCTCTTCTATTACAAGGGGACATACGATGTCTCTCTTCCACAGCCTTATTCACTTCACTCAGCATTGAATCTTCTATATTCATCCACTTTCTAACAAATGCCAGGATCTTGTTGTTGTTTTACCTGTTGATGATCATGTGTATAGTATTCTCAAATAGACTGGTATGAGCTGTTTTTCATGTTGGGTAAATTCTCCATACAAGCTAAATGAGTACAGCAATTGAATGTATGAATGTATGCTTTGTAATTCTTTCTTCTGACTTAAAAGACAACTACATAAAACAGTAATAATAAGACGATGAGCATTCAGCTTATAATATATCAAGAAGCATATCAAGGAAGGAGAAGGAAATGGAATTATATTGGAACAAAATCTTTGTATACTATCGTCAATCAAAGCAGCTTGTTTAAACTAAATTGTTAATTGTAATCCACAGTGTAACCACTAGGAAAACAATTTTAAAGTATTGAAAGAGAAAATAAAAGAAAAATGGTATAATAGAAAGTATCTATTTAATACAAACTAAAGTAGTAATGCAGGAATATAAGAATAAAATAGAAATATTATGTATAGAAACAAATAGCAGAGCAGCAGATGTAAAATGTACCTTCTCAATAATTGCATTAATTATAAAGAAAAATTCTTAATCAAAAGGCATATATTTGCAAGGCAAAAAAAAAAAAACTAAGAACAAGAAAGATAGTGATCCAGTTTCTTACTATTTCTCAGATATTCCTCATATATAAAATACAAATAGATTAAATGCAAAATAACAGAAAAAGATGGATGATGTAAATAGTAACCAAAACTGTAATAAAATGGTTATACTAATATGGAAACGAGGTATTAACAAAAGATATTATTTTAGATAAAAATAATATTTCATAATGATAAATCAATCCATCAGGGAGATATAAAATGTTTAAACATATATTCATTTAACAAATGAAACCCTAAATACACCAAGCAAAAGCTTATGAAATGGGGGAACAGATACTCAACCATTGTAGTAGTTTAAAACTTAAATATTTTATTTGCAGGAACAGATAGAAAAGAAAGCAGACAACAGGGACCAGCAGATGGCATAATGGTTAAGTTACTGGACTCCCGTGTAGTTGACTGTGGTTTGAGCCCTGGGCCCGGCATCTTAAAACTCATGCCAGGTGTGTGTCCGTGCATGCCCCAAATCCAAAGAGGTGAATGGAGGAGAAAGGATTGCAGCATGGCCATCTCCCATGGGTCGGGTGGGAGAGTGTGACTTCTCACATCCTGTCTTTCTGTTTCTCTCTGTACCTCTGGTAATTACAAGAACCCTATGAAAAAAATCTCTGTGAAAAAAAAAAAAGGCAATCATAAGATCAACAAGTCAATTATATTAGAAAATAAGCATAGAAGGAAATTTGGGAAAATCACAGTTCTATGAAAATTAAACATTATACTTTTAAATAACCAATGGGGAGTCAGCAAGTAGCATGGTAGTTGAGGTGCTGGACACTCCCACATGGCTGACCTCAGTTCAAGTCCTGGACCTGATGGTTTTCTTTCTCATTTTCTCTCTCTCTCTCTCTCCTTTTCCTTCTGGTCAAATTAAAATAAATTAATGAATAAATCAAATTAAAATAAATAAATAATTAAAAAAATAACCAATGGTGGGGAGAAAAAAGAAAGAAACCAAAAGATGTATCAGAATGTATTTTGAAAGCCAGACAGTAAAGTAGTGATGGTGAAAGCAGCTAGATCCCACATGGCTAACTGTACAGTTTGAGACTCAGACCCATTGGCTTGAAAACCATGCTGGGTGCATGTACATGCATGCTCCAAATCCCAGAGGGAAAAATAGAGAAGGGATTGTGACATGATCATCCCCTAAGGGGGCTGCTTTCTCACTTCCACTCTTTCTCTCTCTCTCTCTCTCTGACAAGTGCACGTGTCCTCTCGCTTATTAAAAAGAAAATATTTTGAGATGAGGGAAAATTAAAGCACAGCATACCAAATACACATATGTAATGTAGCAAAATAAGTGCTGAGAGGAAAATTTATAAGTATAAGCATCTATATTAAGAAAGAAAGGTAGATAAATCAATAACTTAGATTATGCCTTAAGAAACTAGAAAATGAAGAAAAGACTAAAATCCAAAGCAAATAGTAAAAAGAAAATAATAAATATTAGGATGAAAATAAATGAGGCATAGAAAAACAATAGTAAAAAGCAATCATATTGAACATTGGTACTTTGAAAATATTGTGAAAAATCATAAATCATCACCTAAATTAACCAAGAAAATGAGAAAAGACTCAAAACTATTAAAATCAGAAGCAAAAGAGGGGATATAACTATCAAAATTACAGAAATAAAAAGGAAAATAAAGGAACACTAAAAACAATTGTATTTCAAGAAAATTAGATAACCGACTTGAAACAGAAATTTCATAGAAAAACACAAACTACTAAAGTAAGTGAAGCAGAATTATGAAATCTGGATAGATGTATATTAAAGAAACTGAATTAGCAATTAAGAAACTTTCCACAAAGAAAAGTTCAGGTGGTTTTATCACTGAATTCTACCAATCATTTAAAGATACATGAGCAGCAATCCTTTAAAGCATTTCCCTCAATTTAGAAGAGGACAGAACATGCTCCATCTCATTCTATGAGGTCAGAATTACATTTTTTCTCATAGTTATCATTTTTAATTACAGAAAAACAAAGCAAATAGACTGGATTAAAGGGTTTTTTTTACCTTTATATTAAAACTAAAGACATCATAAGACATGAAAACTATGGATTAAAATATTTATGAATTTAGATGTGAAAATACAGAATAAAATACTACCAAAACCAAATATAACAATGTAAAAGAAAAAGATTATACATGATCCCAAAGTATCATTTAGTCCAGCAATGCAAGGTGAGTTTAGCATCAGAAAATCAATCAGCATAATGTGCCACATTAATAGAATAAAGGACAAAATTTATAAAATCATCTTAACAGATATAATAAAAGCATATGACAAAATACAACAGCCTTTCACTATAAAAACATTCAACAACTATTGGAATTTGATAAAGGGCATTTACAAAATTTAGCGGCTGACATCATACTTAACGGTAGAAGACTGAATAAGAAATAAGACAAGAATGTCTGCACTTATCACTTTTCAATATTGAATAGAAGAGGGCCAGACATTCTCATGAGGGTAATACAACTGGACCCACATGGGAGCATATGGAACAGACCTGCATGCACGTTCATAAGTAGGACTGACTGAGACTGAATGGAGCAAGTGTGAATACCCTATTGAGGATGCCTGTCTGTCTCTTTCTCTCATGGAAGAAATAAATGAACAAGCTATATCTGTATCTATCTCTATCTCTGTCTTTACAAAGAGAGAGAAAGAAAGAGAGAGAGAGAGAGAGAGAGAGAGAGAATAGAACTGGAATCCCCACAGGGCACCTTACAAAAAATAAAATTAATAATTTAAAAAAAGGTATCAAGACTGCAAAGCAAGAAGTAAACCAACTCTACTTTTTTTTTTTTTTTTGGAGAGATTTTCACTGTAGGGCGCGTGCGCTCGCCAGACAGACAGAGAGAGACATAGAGACAGAAAGCGAGAAATCACCCCCCAGGGGGGTCACGATGCAATCCCTTCTCCTGCATTCTCTCGGGATCTTGGGCACGCACGCACATGCGCCCGGCGTGAGTTTTAAGCCACCGGGTCCAGGACACGAACCACGGTCGACTACGTGGGAGTCCAGCGACATAGCCATTACGCTAACTGCTGGTTCCCAACCAACTCTATTTTTAGATTGTGTACTCTTGTATATAGATAACTCTAAAGAGCCAATATGCAATATTACTATATATATATGTAATATATATGTATATTATATATATATGTGTGTGCATGTGTGTGTATGTGTATATATATGAACTTATGAGTTCATCAAGGTTTCAGGGAAAAATATTAATATAAAAACACCAATTTTGTTTTTATAAATTAGCAAAGAACAATCAAAAATAAAATTAATAATTTCAGTTGAAATAGTACCAAAAGAATTAGATAAGAATAAATTTAACAAGTACACAACTTATACACTTACAGCTACAAAATATCATTGAAAAAATAAAGAACTAAATAAATGAAAAGACATTCTGAGTTCATGAATTGAAAAACAACATTGTAATGATACAAATGGTCCCCAAATTGATCTACAAATTCAATACAATCTTCATCAAAATTTCAGATGTCTTTTTGTTTTCTCTTTTACACAAATTGGCAAGCTGACAATTAAGATGGAAATTCAAGTGAAAAAAATAGCCAAAATAATCTTTAAAAAGAAATACAAGTTGTAAAATATAATTTTCAGTATCAAATCTTAATATACAGCTACAGTGATCAAGTCAGTGTGGTACTTACATATAGATATCCATATAGAACAATGGAAAATAATTCAAATTCTGCAAATAAAGACATATTTATGTTCAATTGATTTTTTGCAAGGGTTCCAACACAGTTCAATGAGGAAAATAATATTTTTGTCCACAAATGGTGCTAGAACAATTATTTATCCACGTGGAAAAGAATGAATTTAGATCCCAATTCACACAATATGCAAAACTTAACTCAAAATGAATTGTGACTTAAATATAAGAGCTAATACTAAAAAATGCTTGGAAGAAGAGAGAGGCGTAAATCATCTTTATCTTGGTTTAGACAATGGGTTCTTAAATATGAAAAACATATGGAACAAATGACTGACTTATTTTTTATAAATTAGACATCAAAATTAATACTATTTTGTTTCAAAGTATATGATGGAGAAAGCAAAAAGTTGGCCCACAGAATGTTAGAAAATATTTGCTAATCATGTATCTGTTGACAGATTTATATCCAGAATATATGACGAAGTCTTATGAATCAATGACTTAAAAAAAATCTCAATTAAAATTGGGCAAATATTTTTGGACGAACAGATGATACAATGGTTTTTATATATGTATATTATATATATATGTGTGTGCATGTGTGTGTATGTGTATATATATGAACTTATGAGTTCATCAAGGTTTCAGGGAAAAATATTAATATAAAAACACCAATTTTGTTTTTATAAATTAGCAAAGAACAATCAAAAATAAAATTAATAATTTCAGTTGAAATAGTACCAAAAGAATTAGATAAGAATAAATTTAACAAGTACACAACTTATACACTTACAGCTACAAAATATCATTGAAAAAATAAAGAACTAAATAAATGAAAAGACATTCTGAGTTCATGAATTGAAAAACAACATTGTAATGATACAAATGGTCCCCAAATTGATCTACAAATTCAATACAATCTTCATCAAAATTTCAGATGTCTCTTTGTTTTCTCTTTTACACAAATTGGCAAGCTGACAATTAAGATGGAAATTCAAGTGAAAAAAATAGCCAAAATAATCTTTAAAAAGAAATACAAGTTGTAAAATATAATTTTCAGTATCAAATCTTAATATACAGCTACAGTGATCAAGTCAGTGTGGTACTTACATATAGATATCCATATAGAACAATGGAAAATAATTCAAATTCTGCAAATAAAGACATATTTATGTTCAATTGATTTTTTGCAAGGGTTCCAACACAGTTCAATGAGGAAAATAATATTTTTGTCCACAAATGGTGCTAGAACAATTATTTATCCACGTGGAAAAGAATGAATTTAGATCCCAATTCACACAATATGCAAAACTTAACTCAAAATGAATTGTGACTTAAATATAAGAGCTAATACTAAAAAATGCTTGGAAGAAGAGAGAGGCATAAATCATCTTTATCTTGGTTTAGACAATGGGTTCTTAAATATGAAAAACATATGGAACAAATGACTGACTTATTTTTTATAAATTAGACATCAAAATTAATACTATTTTGTTTCAAAGTATATGATGGAGAAAGCAAAAAGTTGGCCCACAGAATGTTAGAAAATATTTGCTAATCATGTATCTGTTGACAGATTTATATCCAGAATATATGACGAAGTCTTATGAATCAATGACTTAAAAAAAATCTCAATTAAAATTGGGCAAATATTTTTGGACGAACAGATGATACAATGGTTTTATCACTGGACTCCCACATAATCAACTGTGGTATGAGTCCCAGACACTATGGCTTAAAACTCAAGCTGGGTGCATGTGCACATGTGCCCAAAATCCTAAGAGGTGACTGGAGGAGAAGGGATTGCAGCATGGCCATCCCCTCCCCCAAGTGGTGATTTCTCACTTTCTGTCTCTCTGACTGATGAGTACACACACCTATAACAAAAATCTCTCTCTCACAACAAACAAACAAACAAAAAACCTATAAGAAGAGCAAATATTTTAATAGACATCTTTCCAAAGAAGATATGCAAATCACCAGTATGTACATGAAAAGACATTCAACATCATTAGTAATTTAAAAAATGCAAACAAGAACTACAATGATACCTTTTCACACTCAATAGGATGTGAAAAGTTCATGAAAAAGACAATAATAACTGTTAGCAAGGATGTAGAAAAATGTGAATTCTTATATATTGCTAGTGGGAGTAGGAAATTATGAAGCTAGTTTGGAAAACAATTTGGCATTTCCTAAAAATCTTAAACAAGGAATTACCATATTGTCCACAAATTCCCTAGATATCTACCCAAGAAAATTTGAAACATGTCCACACAAAAACTTAAACATGAATGTTCATATCAGCATAATTTGTAAGAAAAGCATCCAAATGTCCAATAATGGAAGAATGGCTAAATTGTGGGGTATGCATACAATGGAATGTAACTTAGCTCGAAAAAGGATCAAGCTATTGATTAATGCTACAACATGGATGAGTTGTGCAAACATGTTAAGTGAAAGAATCTAGACACAAAAGGTACATATTATGATTCTATTTATATGAACTGTTGAGAATAGTCAACTTTGCAGAGATGAGAGTGTTTGTGGTTGGCAAGGACTGGCAGGATGGAACAATGGGGAGTGCTTGCTTATGGGTTTGGAGCTTTGTTTAGGGCTGTTGAGAATATTATGGAATTACATAAAAGTTATATGAAAGTTGTATAAACCTGTGACTATACTGAAACCATTTATTTATGTCCCTTAAAAGATTAATTTTATGAAAAATAACAAGACCCTGGAATTTGATAGAAAATGGTCAGATATGGAGGATCTATTGCTGAGTGAAGTAAGCCAGGCTATGAAAGAAAGATATTGTATGTATCCACTCAATATATACCGACTATCCGCACTCTATAATAGAGAGCAAAAAATCGGAGGACATAAAAACAGTGAAGGTACTTAATGAGAATAGGACAGTGTGGAATGGGGTAAGTGAAGAGAAGAGGATAGAGGAAGATAGCAAGTGAACAATAGAGAGACAGGACATTAGTGAGAAACAGATAGGGCTTATTAACTGTTGATGATGACATGTATAGTATTCTTTTTTTTTTTTCTTTCAATCCTTT
>NW_006159736.1:4052210-4067556 GCF_000334495.1 Tupaia belangeri chinensis | reverse complement strand
AAAAAAAAAGATTAATTTTATGGTAGGTTAATTACACTTAAAAAAATCTATTTATTCAAAAAAGAAAGAACAAAAAAAAAGATGAGTTTTCAAAATAAAAATATTTAGGAGCTAGCAGGTGGTGTGGTGGCTAACGTTCTGGACTCCCGCATGGCCAACCACAGCTCGAGTCTCAGACCTAGCAGTTTGCTTTCTCACTTTCCCTCTCTGTCTCTGTCTCTGGTGAAGGCATGTTTCTTATAGCAAAATTAAATAATAATAATAATGAGTAAAATTTTTAAATTCTTTAGAAAAAATTAAAATATATAAGATAGAATTTATTTTAGAAAAGTCTTCTGCTGAAATCATAGGAAATAAAAAAAGGTAAACACTCAATTCAACCTTTTGATGCAATGAGAGTGTATAACGGGAACTACCAAAGGGTTATTTATAATGACAAGCTTTAAGTTCCTTAAATGAGCAGAACATAAGAGAGCCTGTTCATTAAAAATCATATATCAGATCCAAGGAAGGAGAGGGGAAACCAATGTCTTCAAAGAAGAGGTAATAATCAGTGATGGGATAATTCTGAAAGACAACAGAGCTAGAGGAGGACCAGAGATGGGGGGGGCATTAGGTGAGAGGGTCAAGTACACCAGTTGTACTCCATATAGGCTGTCTGTAGACTCTAAAAATATAGCAATTTATTGTGAGAATGAAGTTAAGAGAAGGGACAGATAACATTTTTATGACCCCCCTCATAAGAATTTAGCATGTGGATCTTAATTTTAGCAAAACAATAGAAGGTAGAAAATAAATAAATAAAATGTGAAGAAGTCATAGAGTTAATGAGGAAAAGTCACTGGGTGTTGGAAAATGTCTCATTATCCCTGATGGAGAACTGAGTTTTACATAAGACCACCAGCATCTACCAAGTATATAGTCCTTATACTCTATTATAATGAAATGGGAAGTGAATCAAGGAATAAGGAAAAGGTAAAAAAGAGACCAATGTTCCTGAAATGGAATTTGTAAAGTGCTAAAAACAAAAGCATCATCTAAACTCTCAGACTTACCCTGTTACCAACTTAGCTCTTTGCTCTTCCCCCAGATACAATTCTTGACTTGTTTCCATTCGCAGCTCACTTTTTCTCACCTTCCCCAGGTTCTCAATTAACTTCATTTTGTCTTTACCTTCCATAATTACAGTGAAACAGCGTTCACTAAAGTCACCAATGATTTCTACAGAATATTTTGCTAAAGCTTTGGATGATCTTTTGGTAGCATTAAACAATGTTGTTCGGGGAACCAGCAGTTTGCGTAATGGCTATGTCGCTGGACTCCCATGTAGTCGACTGCGGTTAGAATCCCAGACCCGGTGGCTTAAACTCACACAAGGTGCATGTGTGTGCGTGCCCAAGATCCCGAGATGAGAATGGAGGAGGAGGGATTGCAGCGTGGCCATCCTCTCTGGGGGGTGGTTTTTCGCTTTCTATCTCTCTGTCTCTGTCTGTCTGGCGAGCGCATGCGCCCTATAGCAAAAACCTCTCAAAAAAAAAAAAGTTGTTCATACTTTCATTGTTCATTTACTCACATCCAAAGGCCCTCCTAATCTGTCTTTCTACTTCTCTTAGCTTTGAATAATTATCCTTGCTCTCGCTTCCTTCCCTGGCCTTTAAAAAATGACACTTTACCCGTCTCTTCACAATCTCATGCCCTTCTATAGATGGTCCCTTTCCCAGGACTATTTTTAATGAAATAAATTGCAAATACTTATGTAGCAGAATAGTACACAATCACATACATATGAACACATTCTGTATTTTTATCATAACTTTTGAAATTATGTCTCATATATTCTTCAAATTTGTTCTTTTTAACAAAGAGTCTTAGTAGTTCAGGTTTTTGAGTTTCTAAACTTAAGTTAATATTTTTATTATTATTTTTAATTTGACCAAAGACAAAGAGAGAGAGAGAAAGGGGAAGTGATAAAGCAAGTCACGAGGTCTGGGACTCGAACTACAGTCAACAATGTGTGAGTCCAGAGCCTTAACCGCCATGCCACCTGCCAGACCCAGCCCTCTTTATTTTTATAAAACAGTTAAAATCAATGCTTTAATTTCTACAAAAAAGATTGCTGTAATTTAAAATGGAATTTAGTGCATAAAATCTACAAATCAATTTGGTGAGATTTGCCATATTAACAGTATTAGGTCTTCTAATCGATGAGTATGTTGAACCTATTTATTTAAGTCTTCTTTAATATCTCTCAGCACTTTATGTAGTTTTCAGTACACATATTTTTGTCTACATGTTATTAAATGTATGGCTAAAGGGCACCTGTGCTCAATGGAGACAGAATGAAAGAGAGAGAGAGAAAGCAAGAGGGAAAGTGAGAAATTACTCTTCCCCCTGGGAGGATGCCCACACTTTAATCCCTTCTCTGCCAATCTCTTCTCAGGATTTTGGGCATGCACACACATACTCATCAAGCTACCAGGTTTGGTACTTGAACCATGGTCAGCTGTGTTGGAATCTAGTGTCTTAACCACCATGCCACTTGCTAGCTCTATAACTGACTTTTGTTTATTGCTTTATGTCTTACATTTTTCTAAATTTATTTATTCTAGTTTTTTGTATATTTCTTGGGATTTTCTTTGTAAGTAATAATTTCTTCTCAATAGAATTAGTCTGTATGCCTTTTATTTATTTTTCTTGTCTTCTTGTACTGGCTACAAACTCCAGTGCAATGTTGAACAAAAGTGGTAAGAGACTTCATTATTTTTTTCCCATTCTTAAATGGGTTCAATTTTTGCTGTTTAGTAGAATGATAGCTGAAGACTTTTCATAGATGTCTTTTATCAGTTAAAAATGTTTCCTATTATTACAGTTCACTGAGTTTTTTTTTCTTGTTTTAAAATAATTATTTAATTTTCTTTGATATTATTATTTTTAAATTTGACCAGAGACAGAGAGACAGGGAAAGAAAAAGTGAGAAAGCAAGTCACCAGGTCCAGGGTTCAAACTGCAGTCCAACATGTGAGAGTCCAGCACCTTGACCACCAGTCCATCTGCTAACCCTGAGTTTTTTTTTTTCTTTTAATCATATATGGGTGCTAAATTTTCAAATGCTTTTTCTCATATTTATTGAGATGTTCCTTTTTTTCCTTTTATCCTATTGCTGTTATATGACAAATTTCACTGATTGATTTTTTAATGTTAAGCCAAAACTGCATTTTTGAAATAAATCTGTTTGAACCAACTGCATTATCCTATTTTTAGATTGTGTCTTTGATTTGAAAATGTACTTTTAGACTAAGACTTACTATGTCATAAAGTTTCTCCCTCAATCTCCCAAGTAGCTTCAACTACGGTGCATATCCCCCACTGCAATCAGCTTTTTGGGTAGAACAAGAATCGAACCTGGGTCTCTGATGTGGCCTCCACCTGCCAAGTAGCAGTGTTTACCAGCACTCATTTGCACAACTGGGACTGATAATGTATGTTTGAGAAACTTTTATCTCTAATCACGAAGGATATTTGCTCAGCGGCTTTATTATTGTGATAGCTTTCTCTATCCAAGTAACTGTGGCGCCATAACATTTGTTGGAAAGTGGTATCTTTTCTACAAATTTTATAGATCTGAACAAGATGGGTATTATTTACTCTTTGCTGTGTGACTATCAATGATCCTATCTGTGACTGAAGATTTTTGTAGCAAGGTTTCAGTGTCCATAAGGGTGCATGCACTCACCAGAGAGAGACAGAGAGACAGAAAGGGAGAAATCACCCCCCTCAGGGGATGGCTACGCCACAGTCGCTACTCTTCCATTCTCCTCTCAGGATCTTGGGCACACATGCACACATTCACAGCAAGAATCTGGGTCTTGGACTCGAACTGCGATGGACTATGTAGGAGGCCAACAACGGAACCATTGTACCATTGCTGGTCCCATGTAAATTTGACTTTGATGTCACATGTGTCTAAGTTTATAAACAGAAACTCTGCAATGGAAAAGATGAGTTTTGTAGTCAGACAGATCTGAGTGCAAATTCTAGCTGGTCACATATTCAAGATATGGCTTTGGATATTTTATTTCATTTTTCTCAGCACTTGCTTGACCATAATCTATAAAATGATACTTACGATAGCCTACTTTTAGGGATTTATTAAGGATTAGTCAAGATCATGCATAGTTTCCAGAGCTGTTTATGTCGGTGGTTTCTGTTACTTTACTGAGTTTCTCCAGACAGCTGATCATCGGAGACACTTTTATGTCCTTAAAATGAAGCAGTATTAAGCATCTTCTGTATTTAGGTCATCATCTAAAGGGAGTTCCACTATTTTTTTCTGATTGCAGGGACCATAACTATGCTCTATACGGTAGTTTCGCTTTACAGGAACTGTTTCTGATGGTTGCAGAAGCCATCAGATGCAGGATATTGGCTCTCTCCTTCAGGGGAACATTCAATAATAGAATCACTAAGGTTGAAATGATCTGTCGGAGATCATTTAGAAAGCAGTTCAAGACCATTTAGCAGCAGACACTTACAGGATTTTCATGGTAAAGTTCTTTTGGAACTTTCCAATATCTATCGTTGCTTCTCTTCATTCCTACTTAAAGAGAAATACAGAAGAGGAAGGCTTTTCAGCGCCTATCTCCCCCAAAACCAACAGATTAAAAGATTGAGTTGGACCACCACTATGTGAAAAGGGTAGTCTCCATAATAGGACCCACAGAGTTAGGAAATAATTTATCAGATAAGGGCAGGCTTTCATTATCGTCATTTGCCTCTTCAAGAGAAAAGATGGTCAAAAGGAACATCATATTAATTCCTCTGTGCGGACATCAAAGTCAAATTCTGTTCTCAAATTAAAGATGATCTAACACACTTTGATCTTGTAGTGTAAAAAGCAGCAGAACCCATCCAACATCTCTTCTGAGAGACCACGGGGACACATTGGTCTGCCCTGGCTTGCAGCACAGAGATAAAAGCAACAGCTGAATAATCTTAATGGAACTAAGACGGCCTTATGGTGTGGTTATTGGCACATTTTCCTCTTTAAAAAATTACACATGCTGAATTTTATTGTTTTGCTCACCAAACCCTATCAATCTTCATGAGCTTATAATTAAGAAAATATTATACTTGGAGGGACTCCCTGCTATTATCAAATAGCTTTGAAAAGAAATGGAAAAGTGCAAGTTGTGTAAGGAACTCGAGCTATTGGAAATGTTAATGCAAGACCACAGGGGATTCTCCGTGTTTGTAAGCACTTTTTGAAGGGCCAGCCCAAAACACGGGTTTCAAACAACTTCATAACTATAAATTGTAAACAATCAAGAACTTGCTATTTATAATTCCTTTCATTCAAAGGTTCGCCTGTACCTAACCTGAAAAGCAAAAAACCTAAAGCAGTAGGTACTTAAGACCTCTCCCTGTCTGGCAGCAGATGGCAGTATTGACACATGAAAAAATCCAGGCAGTTTCCTCTTGCTTTTACCTGGTAGGTTTCCCTTCACTTCACATTAAGGTATCTGCGGTGAGGGAGACGTCCTAATAAGATAATAGGGTTGTTATCAGTTCACTATTGTCCTTCCCAGTTTTTACTTCCCTTTTTATAAGAATATATCTTTTCCCCTTGCACTTCTCTTTAGACGTTGACAAAAGAGTGATATTTTAATTTTTTTTCCACCCAAACTCCTAGTTGGCATGTGACTTAATGAATGCTGAAACACTCCGCTCAAGGAACGTTCTAGAGAAACAGGCGCTCAAACCTTCCAGACCTCAGGCGTCTTGGACACTTTCCTGTGTCTTCTAATGACTTCTCCAAGGTGGAACTTTCCTAAATCAAACAGCAATAAAGGGTCTCCTCTCCTTTCAGATCCCTGGAACATCATCTGTAGTTCAGAGGAAATGGAAGCCACTGCAGCCTGTGTCCCAGCCTCGAGGGCCCGGACAGCAGACCAAGTCCCGGATTAGCGCTGTGGCTGCTGAAATAAAGCAGATCCGAGCCAGAAGGAAAACGGCCCGCATGTTGATGGTTGTGCTTTTGGTGTTTGCAATCTGCTATCTACCCATTAGCATCCTCAATGTGCTGAAAAGGTAAAGTTCATCTACTGTTTGCAAAAGAAATGACATTTCTTCCTTCTTAATTAGGAACTTCTTTTTTTCCTTCAAGCCAGAGAAAATTCTAAACTTGTCTAGATACCTTGTCAGGACAGAAGACTGAAGTTATGTTGTTATTATCATCAGGTAAGGCCATCAGGCTTTCTGAGTGCTCAGACATTTGCGCTGTCCATGCAGATTCTACATTGAATGGCAGACATAAAACAGATGTCCTTCCAAACCTCTTCTCACTAATTGCTAAACCTTAGATGCAGGGGGGGGAGGGGATCCTAATGTTAAAAAAAATAAATAAATAAAACCTCATTTACAGCTTGAAGTTCTTTTTTGATGAGAACAAATGGGGTTTTCCATAACTTTGTTCTCAAAGACATAGGCGGTCATGACAGAATTTTATCGAAAGGATAAAAAGAGATAAGACTATTTTGTTAGCATTCTAATGATACTTAAAAGTACATTTCCGAACACTTTTGAAAAAGTAATCAAAGCAGATACTATATGTTGAAGGTTTTTAACAGAAAGAAAGAAAATACATTTCCTGAACTTGTATCAGACTCAAGATGAATATTAATAAAAATCAGCACAAAATTGTTCAGTGAGAGAAATATGCTGCTGGCACAACTATTAAGTTAAAACAATTGACCAAAGACCTGAACAGCAGATTCAGAGGTCAGGGTACACATTGAACTCCATGTCCAGCCAACTTTATCAGGAATTATCAAAACTGTCACACATAGCCTGGTCCTGAGGCAATACTAATTCTGTTTATAATAGACTTCAAACTTAAACTACAATTACTCCTCTCACTTTTCCCTACTCACAGTCAATATCGTATTCCTCACAGCTGGGGACTCTAGAGAGAGGCAGCTTTGGCTGGAGGGAGACAAAAGGTGGTATAACCAGCTGCAAAGATTTCTCATTCTCTTTGGCTCTTGTTTTTGATTGCTTAATAACTTTTTCAATGGAGAAGAAGTGGAAAATGAACTGTTGTTCAGTAATATAATTTACTGCAGCCACAGTCTTTAAGGTATATTAAGATGTTTGGCAATTTGGGTCTCTGAGATAAATACTAGCTCACGAGGAAATACAAATAATATTGTCTATATCTTTCCATGCTTCCCCTCTTATTTCCTTTTTCTGCTCATAGAGATCCCATGCAAATATATTCTGGTCTGCTCTTTAATACACATACTGTGATACTGGATGGGTTTTCTTCTCTCTTTTTGCTCTTTTAGTCATTCTAGATTCAGTGGAAATTTAATTCATCTCTCGCTAGACTGTTCAGATTTTCTTTATCTCACCACTTGCACTTTTCCTTTAATCGTTTTTAAATACCTATTTGTCAATACTATTTTTTTCTTATTCTTCTGACTTACATAGTTTCTTTTCCAAGGAAAACAAGTAACTTTCTAAGAAAACGGTTCATGTAAAATCCTAAATATTCTCAAGTTCTTGAGCAATTTGCTCTTTTACACAACATAAAAAACATTTAAGAGAACCTTGAAAATTATTTTTATTACACATATTTTGTTCAAATGTTCACTGTTTGCCCTTGAATATTAAACTTATTTTTTGTTTTACCTGTGTTTGCGTTCACACACAAACACACACAAACAACTAGTCAAAATCAATTTCTTGAAAGCAACGCTGGCTTGTTCAGTGTTTCAAAAACACTGTGTGAAAGTGGATCATGCGATATTATGTTTTATATTTGTCCACATTGTTTTAGCCTATATTGTCTTTTTGAAAGAGTCTAGAACTCTAAAGAGCATTGTTGTAGTCTATAAATGTATTTCTATCACATGCCTTCTTATTGAAAACAAAGCTTACAGATAGTGCACAAATGACTCAATCAGTGATGGGCTCTCCAGCGGGAAATACATCATAATCTTTGGCCTAGCAGCTTACTGAGTAGCAAAGAGTTATTTACCATAAGTTAGTGAATAGAATTTAATAGGTGGGGCACTTCTAAGTATGGAACATATATTAAAATGGCTTTTCTGGATATCATAGCTTTTAGAATTTTAAATAATGCATGAAAAATGTAAACTCATAAATTTTAAGAAATTAGCAGGATTTTGTCTGCTGAAAACCAGTTCTTCTGTGGGTAGGAAGGAATCAGAAGCAAAATTCTACCAAGACCAAGAAGAATTTGTACTTTGAGTAGTGCATAAATTAAAGTAGGAGGAAAAACTTACAAACTACAACTTAGGGGTGTTTTTTAAATGATACACCTACTGGAACGCTAAGCCTTCGCTCAATTGTATTTTGAGGCAAAATGAAATAATGAAGATACAAATTCTACTTCTGTATTGTTGTCCACAGGAAATAATGCATTTGCTTTTGCAGGAGGGGGAGATCCTTTTTCCATGATTTGGTTTTTGATTTATTAACTGTACCATCCAGGTCTGGTCATGAACTGATGTTCTTCTCAACTGACTATTTTGTCCTAAACTGATCAGTGATCTGTGCCTACAGCAGAGGACAGGGCAGAGGCAGCTTCTGTTAAAGAGCCATGTTCATTACTGAATTTAATTTTTCAAAACTCACTTTCCAGAATCACACTACATTTTCTGTCGTTGTTTCCTATCTTACAGAGTATTTGGGATGTTTACCCACACTGAAGACAGAGAGACTGTATATGCCTGGTTTACATTTTCACACTGGCTTGTATATGCCAACAGTGCTGCGAACCCAATTATTTATAATTTTCTCAGTGGTGAGTTTCCAGTTTTTTGTTTGTTTGTTTGCTTTCTATAATTCATAGTTCTAACCAAAGGCAGGGATCTATGACCAAAAGGTTTGCAACACTCTTGAACTACATAAAGAATTGCTTGCTACTACCGAGTTGCTACATTTTTTCCTGACCCGATTTGTCTTGAAATTTTTCCTTTATAAAAAGGAATGTATGTTATATAACTCATTGGAGAAAGTGATCTCAATGAGTTTTTCTCATAAAACTTCAAGGAAATGTTGTAATAGGAAAGGAAGAATTGTGAGAAATTAATAACAGAATATTGCATGTCATACTTTAAACTTAATGATTTCCAAAAAACTAAATGCTTTTATCTGTTTGTTTTCCTATTTTTCCTTTGCCAAAACATGTAGCCTAACTGAGATTGCATTGGAACCTTTCCACTTGTGGATATTTTGCTGTGTTTATATTTTTCTTGTAACATCACCTGGGTTCATTTCAAGATTTCTCACTGACATGAAAATAACATTATCCCTAGGTAACATATAAACTAAATGATACGATATATATATATATGCATCTGTAATTTATTCAGTCTACCTTTGTTCATGGAATCAATATAATTACAAAAATCATTTAAATATTATTTATATTTTCTTGACTGGTTTTTAGAACTGTGTTTTAATTAGCCACTTCTTTACAATGTCTTCTTCTCCAACTCAATAGCTATCTTTTAAATTTTTATTTCCAAACATGGTAATTCTACATGGAAGAATAGAAATGGACTTTATTACATATTTAATAAATTAGGTACATTTTCTCCATTTTTGACCTGCTGGTTGCACAGTTTTGTTCCTTTTTTAAAAAAATAAAAGGAAAAACACAACCAGTTAGATGTTCAAAAATTAACTTTACCTTCTAAAACAATTTAATTGTACAATGACTGAAGCTCCAAGCCTTGGACAAGGCAGATTAACCTATTAGGAAATCATAGGGAGAAGTGTTTAAGCAGAAGGCTCAGAACCAAGTCAAAATCCTAGTTCAGGAGTTAAGATTGAGTTCGGGGAGGCAACTGATAATCAATAAGACCTTGTTATATAACCCCTGTTGTATTAGGCATGAGACCATTTGTCTTCTCATTCAACTGTTCAAAGACTCAACAGGGTAATTGAGTTCAGAGAGAAGTGATGATTCCCAACATTGTCATTCACTCCAGTAAAGGTGTTTTTCTTTGTATTTTCATTATTCTTCAACTTTCCATCAATAATTTAAAGACCCAGAAATACATTCAGTTTTTTGCTTTGCCTTGTGTAGATTATGAAACTGGAAACTTCCTAGATACTTTAATGTATTTCGCTCTTTGGTTGAACTTGTTGTGTAGTAACGTCTTTCGAATGTAGTACAGGAGTAATTCTGTATAGTACAGGAGTAATTCTGTATATTTCCAGCTATTTGTGACATTGGTTTTTATCACTTTTGAAATAATTAAATATTTCTGGGCTTCTACTGACAATAACTTTTGCTATAGTTACGTAGTTAAAATATACCTGCATGCCCAAATACCTGAGGTTCGACTATAAAGGAATGAAACAAACTCTAAGCATCACTTACAAAAAGCAGTCTCATTATTTTATGGAAATACCTCATTGTTTCAAGAATCTACCAAGCTTTCAATAAACTCAATTTCCTTTTCCTATTTTCCCCATCTTTGCAAAAATATTACACCTCATTGTTAGTTTGGCTCAAGGGAGCAACTCAGTTGTACCCTATTCATGATTTGTTGAAACCTTTACACATAATTCCTTTTCCTTTCATTCTCCCTGCCTTGCCAGGAAAATTTCGAGAGGAATTTAAAGCTGCATTTTCTTGCTGTTGCCTTGGAGTTCACCATCGCCAGGAGGACCGGCTCACGAGGGGACGAACCAGCACAGAGAGCCGGAAGTCCCTGACCACCCAGATCAGCAACTTTGATAACGTATCAAAACTCTCAGAGCAAGTTGTGCTCACCAGCATCAGCACACTCCAGTCTGCCAATGGAGCAGGACCACTGCAAAACTGGTAGAATATTTATTCATATGACAAGGAAACCTGAGTGAAGCTATTCTTTTTTTAAATCTCTGTAAACAAAAATTTTATTATCCTAATGATCTGAGGTAAAAATTATTTGTGGATTTTTTTTTTTTTAACTATTGCTCTTGGAAATAAAGTCAGTTTAAAATAATTTCTCAACTTTTGATTTAAACATGTTGGAAGTTTAACCGTCCACAATTTATTTCAGGCTATTTCACTTCTAGTTTCATGTATTACAATTTGTGTCCATGAAATGCTTGACTATTTTTAATCTTTTTTATAATTCCTTGTTATTTAAATCTCAAACTTTCAAATTGGTTGCTAAAACTTAACAAAAAGTATACAATGATTTTCTTTTAGCTACTAAAAATGTAGCATTACTAACTCTAATCAACAACAGACATATGTTAGTTGACTTACTAGTTTTTAAAATGAATCACAAAAGAGCTGTCCTTATTATCTGCCATCTGAGAGAATATTTATATATAAAATATTAGATTATTCATAACTATATAGCTATATACTATTAAACTTCATTTCCCATTAATTTTATTACTTCTTTACACAATTTGCTCAGATTTGTAACTTGACCATTGCTAACATTTTTTGTCTCAGTATTTCTTGTCCTGACCCATCTGTCTATATTCAAAATTTTTAAATTGAAGTCATTACTAATTCATAATAATTTCAACCTCTAAGGAAAGACTTCAACATTTAAGAGTAAGATAAAAATTACACTGTTATATTTTTCTAATCAAAAAAAAAAAAAGATTTGATTAGCCTTGCTTGGATTTATTTAAGAATATGCCATCATGCTAAGTTCTAGGGGATGCACCAGGGCGGAGTAGGAAGTGGAGTAGGAACAGATGTGCAAATGCCTCCCAAAGAGCTACTGTGTAGAGAGACATGTGAATAAAGTGCAAGGCCATGAACAACCCAGGGTCGTGGACAAATTTCTGGGTATGGCAAAGCACTGAGGCCACAAAAGTAAAGGCTCCTCATCAGAATATTGGCAGTGCAGCTACATTTTTTCCCTTTTAATTACAGAGATATTGTTGACGTCATTTCATTCCAAACCTCAGCCAGAGGCTGAGAGCAAGGTGGCTAGGAGAATATAAGGGCTTGCTCTTAACTCACATACAAATAAACTGAAATATAGTATATTTTGTACACAGGTGTGATCTGGGATTGAAAGCACTGAATGTTTCTAATTTGTCCTCTGCAAAATTCTTATGATTTAAAATATGTACTTTAAAGTTATAGTAAAAGTACAAGAATTGTTCATGAAAAGCTGTTTTTTCAGCTCTTTTTATTCCTGCAAGTGTTCTGATTGTATTGAAATGAAAGATATGAAGCACAATGTTTAAGAAAGATTTTCATAGGATATCTTACATCGTTCTATTTTTCCCCAACTCATCACTCTCAAAAGAAAGTTATTCAATGAAATTATCCACAATTTTTTTCAAATACTAGATCTGAGGATTTTATGACCTTGTGCCTTTTACTACTCAAAGCAAAAACTACCCTCTTATATGAGGTTTATTGAAATTATATTGCAAATAGCACTTATATCAATGAAAGCAATGTATTTTAACTCTCTCCTTTCTCCCTTTTGTGCATTTGCAAACTTTTTATTTATGCTGCATGAAAGGAGAGTTAAAATTTTCAGATTATAATGAAAGTTGGCACTTTAAATAGTTTAAGGATAACTTCAAATAATGTTGATAACATGCCTTAATAGCCAAGTAATATCTCCTAGAAAGAGTAAGTTCTTTAGACCCTAATATATCTAGTTTATATCATTTAAAATTGAAATTGCAAAAGAAAAGGGGAAGGAGGGAGAAAGAAAAAGAAAGAGGCCAACTCAAAGAGACATCATTTATGAGACATAATCAGAAGCCAGAATTTCTTTGCTCTAAATCAGTGATTCTCAAGGTGGGGTTCCTAAATGACCAGTATCAGCAGCACCTGGAAACATTAGATACGCAAATCTCTCCACCCTGCCCCAAAGCTGCAGAAGCAGAAATCTTGGGAGTTTCCAGGCATCTGTGCTAAAGGTTAACAAGCACTATAGGTGATTCTGAAGCCCTTAGGATCTGAGAACCACTGCACTAAATGATACCACCTGGCATCAGCTTACTAGCCCTTGTGAAATAAAGTCTTTTACTGCACAGGTATCTACAGCAGGGGCCGCGGTCATCACTACTGTCAACCTGGCTGGAGGTCTGAAAGAAGAGGCTGAGAATCAGTGTTGAATCTCACCAGTGTCACCTCACTCACAGAGATAATGGTTTACAAAACAATTGTCACTGTGTTACAAGAGCGGGGTGAAAGAAGACTGGTTTTAAGGCACTTGTGAGCTTTATGACGACCTGGACGTCCTGAGTTTTTACTAAAACTTGTAATCTCTGATCTTATTTACTCTGACTAAAGTTTAAGATCATGCAGAAGCAGGCAGTTTCTAAGAATGATCATTGCTTGGAAGAAAAAAATAAAAGAAAAGCCAGTACTTACAAGAACTCTGGAAATGGAGTAATAGACTATGCAGATAGCTTTCACCATGTGGATCCAGGATTCCTTCTAAGAGGTCTGAATTTAGTACGGCTACCCCATGGGGCAAATGGTAAAGAAACAGGTGTTTCCAAACCTTGCCAGTTTTGTGGAAGAGTCAACCACTTACCTCATTATGTGCTAATGACACAAATGAGAAGACTTTTTATAAAAGGACTATTGAGCTGTTTTATGCTGTGTATTGAATATGTATCGCTCTCTTTTTTGGGGGTATATTTCAAAGATTCAATGTCAATGTCACTGAAAGTTTGTTATCATTAGGATGAGATAATTTTATCTACCATAGAAACCATTGGAATTGCATTCTGAATTTTTGAATTTCTACAAAACCATGAAAACCTTAATACGTGAATTCACTCATTCTTGACCAATGATAACTCCCAGTTTGTGAGGGGAAAAAAAATGACTTCTAAATTCTACAAAGCTGGAGCGTTTCTTAGCTATTAAAAACCCATTAGAAATTATTAATGAGTTAATTGAAAAAGTATCAGCCACATATTTTGATTGAATTTTGTTCTTGATGTACATTGTTTTAATGCAGAAAATGGGTAAACATAAAGCCTGAATGAGCTTTAAACCTGAATTATCAGGACATCCAAACACCCAAAGCTGTCTATAGACCTAAATTGTGAGAACTTGCATTATTGTGATACTAGTGTAATAATAGAATGCACTTGATATAAATCACAATAGTAATCCACTGCATTCAGAAAATTTGGCTGGTTACTACAATGTTCAAAGCTTTTCAATGCCAGTTAATTTTATGATAGATGACTTTTCTGTTTCTTATGAGTCACATTAAAATAATAAATCCAATTAGGTTATGTCCTTAGTTTTCAAATGGCATGAAACAAAATTATACACTTTTTAAGACAATATATAAGCAGAGGAAATCCTGTTAAGTCCATTCTATCACCTTATGTAGCACAGAAAATGAAGAAGTGCTAACGCATGAAAAACACTATTATCTCTCAAAGTTCAAGGAGATTGTTTTCTTCACAACTACTGCTACTAACAAGTGGGGCAAAAGACCCCACACACATTTGCCACGTAATTTTATTCCTTTAAATTTTCTTTAAAAGCTTTGAAGTTAGAATGTATTTTAAGTTTTTCATGAAATGTATTTCTATCATTGTTGTGCCCCATGTGTGTAACATCATGTCAATTGTTAATAATTACCTATTATCTTTAAAGTTCCTTATGCCTGATTATACTGTCCTCATAAAGAAATTTCTTATCAAATCCATTGTGATTATACACCTACTGCTGTGAAGATGCTCATTATGTAGTTTTTAAGTAAAAAACATTTTGAGAATTCTGTAATCACATTCACACTGCCCTCGCTATTGTATAAAAACCTCTTGTTGTTGATTAGATCAGCTGGAGATGCTCTCATAATTAGTGTTAAATCTTTGCGGTAAAGGATTGAATTAAGTCCTTTGGTGCAGTACTTAATGACCAAAGTAGATTTTCCCAAGAAGTTTCCATAACTAGAAATAATCGTAATACAAAGAGTTGATGAAGTTGTCTCTAAGAGCAGGTTCTGTATTAAAGATGATTAATACTAACAAATTTTCATACAAGTTATGAGGAACCGCATACAAGTACCACTAAATTTGGAAGTCTTTACCTGAGTCAAGAGAGTCAATCTATTTTTTTTTTATTAATTCACTTTACACCATCACAACACACAAATGAATTTTCCATCCAAAATACACTGTGCATTGGCTCAATCAAGCACATCCACATACATGTTCTCAGCAAATAATTTTCCAATTCTTACGTCCTGCATACCTTGCCCTTTGTCTTGCCATCCCTGATTCCCCATCCCCCACCCTCTGCTATGTCCCATCTTCCTCCCCCATTGTCCCTGGCATCCATGGTTGCCCTCCATACCTTCCT
>NW_006159736.1:4051799-4051999 GCF_000334495.1 Tupaia belangeri chinensis | reverse complement strand
ATACAGCTCGCTGCAGTCATCAATGTGCATTTTTTTTTTCCTCCTGCAACTTTTTTTTTTTTATATATATTACCTAACACTCATTCCCTGAGCATCATCAAAACATACTAAATGTAGTTCCCCATCTAGGACAAACTGCATAGTGACTCAATCCAGCATGTTATCACCAACAATATTCCATTTCTACTTTCATACAATGT
>NW_006159736.1:4047693-4051024 GCF_000334495.1 Tupaia belangeri chinensis | reverse complement strand
GGGGGCCGGGTCCGGGTGGGCCGGTGCAGGGCCCTTCCACCCGCCGCTGCCTCGCTCAGCGCGGGTTCCGGGGGAAGAGAGTCAATCTACTTTTGACTTAAGATGATGACCTCATGTTTTTTAATTATTATCAGACTAATAAGTATGGCATTTACAAAATGAATTCACTTTTTTTCTTGGCCATTGTATATCAGACTTTAGACTCTTTTAAGTTCAATGACAAATTTTAACATGCATATTTTCTCCTTTTTTTTTAACCTAAGTAAGTCTGATAAAGTATAAAGTTCCAAGGATTTTAATTTTAAAATTTCATTTTGATTCAGCACTGTTTTATTCTAACCTTTGTCAAAGATGGAGCCAGAGTAACCAGTAAAAAGCAAATACTTCATTAATAGGAAAATATGGTTCAACTATGTGGTGATTTTTCAAAATGAAATGAACCTTCCAACAATGAAATCCTGTGAAAATCCAGCTATTTCAGAGAAATAGCTGAGAATGTTTTGCTCTGTGTAATTATCATAGGAGACATACTTGACTGCTCCTGTTCTTCCTAGAACCAGCCCTAAAAAGAAGTCATGGAATCTTCCCTTTCATCCAGGCCAGTGGCTATGCATGAGCAGTAGAGTAACAGAGGGAAGTTTCTGCAAGTACCTCTTTGGTCTCGCCCTCCCTTCACTGTTTTCTTACTCTCTACCTGTTCTGCTTGCCCTTTTTCCTAACCCCAAGCTAAGCATCAGCACACCTCTCTCCATAGCTTGCCTTTCCTGCAGAGCTCCTTAACCTTCCTTCAGCCCATTATCTCCCTCCTCATCATCTCAGGCCCTTACTACCTCCTGGACTTAACGAGTGGTAAATTGCAAATAAATAAATAAAGCTGAGCTCAAGGAAAAGTAAATATTTACATTTTTACACGCAATAGTTACACAAGCTTACATATTTAAAAGGTCATTTATTTTGTTCCCAGAACGTCTATGTACTAGGTTCTCCCCTGGATCTGTGTTACCTCCATTTCCAAGTCACAGTTCAATTTGCTGTCTGAAGCTGGGAGGGAAATTCGTTTTGATCAGTGTGCCTGATTTGGGGCATGCAGGCACACCTGCCCAGTGTGTTTTTCTTATTTCCTTCCTTCCTTCCCTCCTTCCTTTCTTTCTTTTTTTGTTTCCTTAGGTTAAGGTCCTCACAGGATAATAGGAAATGTTTTTGAGGAGGTACCACAGAAATGAAACACCTGCTCCATCACTCTTTTTTTTAGTTTTTATAAAAATTTGCATTTCATCACTAAATCTTTACAGTGATAATTTTGAATTTATTTTTAATCACTGTATATCTTTTTTTCTTTATTTTTTTTTTCTTGGAGAGTTTTTGCTATATGGCACATGTGCTCACCGGAAAGACAGAGGGAGACAGAAAGCAAGAAATCACCCCCCAGGGGGGATGGCCACGCCACAATCCCTTCTCCTCCATTCTCCTCTCGGGATCTTGGGCACGCACACGCACACCCCCGATGTGAGTTTAAGCCACCAGGTCCAGGACTCGAACTGCGGTCGACTACGTGGGAGTCCAGCGACATGGCCATTATGCTAATTGCTGTCCCCATCACTGTATGTCTTTACAGTGTTTTTTAGTTTTTGCTTTTGTTATTTATCTGCTAGAGAGTGGGTGGCTTTGCTGGAGAGAGACAGAGAGAGAAAGTGAAAAAACATTCCTCATGGGGGATGGATACACTGTAGTCTTTTCTCTATTTTTCTTTCAGGATTTTGGATGCACACACATGTGTTAGCACACACGCATCTGAACACACATACACACACACCTACAATATGTTTTTCAAGGCACTGGGTCCGAACTTGACCATGTAGAATCCAGCCACCTAACTACCACACTACCATACTTTTCAAAGGTTCAATCCGTATGCAATAGCAGAAAGATACATTCTTTTTTTCTAGGTTTTTGTCATAGACATTGTGTGCTCATGCAGAGATACAGGTACAGAAGGAAAGTGACAAATCACCCCCCCGTGTGGGGATGGCCACGCCACAGTCCCTTCTTCCATAATCCCTCATTCTCCATTCTCCCCTTGGGATTTTGGGCATGCAAGCACACCTGCCCAGTGTGTTTTTCTTATTTTATTCCTTCTTCTTCTTCTTTTTTTTTTTTTTTTTTTCAGAAACTGTTGTTCATTTTACTTATCAACCTTATTTTCACTTATCTAAGAGTCTATGGAAGAACAACTTAAGGCCATCCAGTGGTGTTCCAACTCACACAGTGACCTGAGCAGAGGCAGGGATAGGCCAGTCTGCAGGCGCAGGCTGAGCACTCCAGTCTTCAGTAGGGAACTGCCGGGTGGGCACAGAGGGCACCTGCACACCTTCTGACCAGTCTGCAACCTCAGGCTGAGTAGCAGTAAACTCAGGAGCTGGAGCAGTCCATTCACCCTGGAATTCCTCCTTGGTCACAGCCTTTTCAGCGGTGGCCTGTTCGTCCTTTTCAGCATCTCTGTGGAAGCAGAGATCAGGCGTGATCCCAGTGTGTTTTTCAAGCTGGCCATCTGGGATTCCAACCACAGACTTCGCTATGTAGGGCCCCACGCCTTCACTACCACACTATATGCTGGCCCAGATAATAATCAACTTAAAAAATGTTTATTATGAAATCGATTTCAAATTAATTTCAAAATGTTTAAGGTAATATTTTAGTTACTAAGGGAGGGGGATACAAACAAAATTCTGTGGGACTGGGAAATCTTTGACAAGTTCATGGAAACATAAAACTTAATTTGTTGCAGATGTGATCCCAAGAACATCTCCAGAAGAAAAGCAATGTTCCTTATAGCAGGGGCACAGATTTAAAAGCTCTCTTCATTGTTTAAGGTGGACTAAGTTGAAGACTTGTTCATACAGCTGTATCTACATAGAGACTATCCAGTATGGAAGAGGGGAAAATGATTACTTTGAAGTAATACTGATACACACACACAAAAAAAAATTCACAATTTTATTATATTTAAACATATGTATATATCTCTACATAATATACAACATTCAGTTAATTAATATGAGCATATTTCACAATGCACATAATTTTTTGTAAGAGAGATTCTTTTTTGCTGTGGATTATGTGTGTTCGTCAGAGAGACAGAGAGACAGAAAGCAAGAAATCACCCCCCAAAGGGGAAGACTCAATCCCTTCTCCTCCATTCTCCTCTCAGGATTCTGGGCACACACACATACACACACACACAGGTGCCCAGTGTGAGTTTTAAGTCACCAGGTTGGGGATGTGAGTTTTTTGTTTTTTTGTTTTTGTTTTTTTTTTTTTTTGAGAGAGTTTT
>NW_006159736.1:3984530-4047430 GCF_000334495.1 Tupaia belangeri chinensis | reverse complement strand
TCTATCTTGTTCACTCCTCTTTTAAATGATCTTTTAGCTTAGTGGTTAGTCCTCTACTTACTCTTTTACAAATATCCAAGTTCCATATTTCTCTATTCTACAGAGTTTTTTTCCCTAAGAATTTTCTTTTTTCTTCTTTTTTTTTTTTAACCAGCATTCTTATGGCTATAGCAATTCAAGACAAGTAAAAAGATCTATAGACTGCCTATGTCTTTAAAAATTTAAGTTCTATGGAGTCAAGTACATTCTCTTTAGTGTTATTGCCTGTACCCCTGGTTTCTAAAACAGCACCTGGGGGACTAGCAGTTAGTATAATGGCTGTGTTGCTGAACTCCCGTGTAGTTGACCACGGTCCCAGACCTGGTGGCTTAAACTCACACCAGGCACGTGTGCGTGCTTGCCCAAGATCCTGAGAGGAGAATGGAGGAGAAGGGATTGCGGTGTGGCCATCACCTCTGGGGAGGGACTTCTCGCTTTCTTTCTCTCTGTCTCTCTCTGTCTTTCTGGAGAGCTCATGCACCCTATAGCAAAAACCTCTCAAAAACAAACAAAACAAAACAAAAACAGAAACAAACATGAAACATGAAACAGCACCTGGCACAAAGGAATAACTTCATAACTATCTGTTAAATTAATTAATTAAAATAAATGCACAATAACTCTTACAACTCATTGTTTTTATTCATTTCCTCCCAATACTTCTTTTTTACAACATGAATCCATTTTCATTCATTTGCTTTTCATTATTTTAAATCCTTGAGGGGTACAGCATCACACAGATTCTGTGTCCAATGGCCTTATCAGGAAGATTTCTTTTGAATTTGGCTCAAACCATGCCACTGTTTCCATGGGCCTGGGTAACCTCTCCCCAGGTTATTCTGGTTTTATTTGGTTTGCCACCAGGAGTCACTGTGTTTTTTGCTTTGTACACATGAGCACACCTCTTGCCTAAATAGAATTCCATTTCATATCGTGCATAAACACCTTCGATTTTAAGAAGAGCTGTGTGCTCCCTTTGGTTCCTGAGACCCCGCTTATAGCCAGCAAAAATGGCCTTGGACCACAGCCTTCTAGACACAGTTGAGTTTTAGAAATCTTGTTCCCAGCAGGCCTCAATGATTTGTCCCCAAAGTTCCCCCAATTCTTCTTATACATCCTGGGAAATCCTCTTTCCAGAGTGAACAAAATACTCCAGCATCTCTGTGTCTATAAAACGCAAATTATTATTATTTTTTTTACAGAAATCAAACTACACTTTGAAAATACCAATTCCCACTTCCCAACTACCAATTTGGGAGCTAGCACCAACATTCTCATTGCCTACTTGTTCTATTCTTTCCTTTTGTAAAATCTGATCTTTTGAGGGGCTTTAAACTTGAAGACCTCTTTTTGTTACTAACATTATCAGACTTTAGGCCTCTCCTCTCTTCACGTACACATATTGGCTGGCCTGAAGTCAAACTCTACGGCCCAAGGATTTTATGTGCATGAAGCATCCAAAATCCAGCTTTTCAGTTCCTTGGTCTGCCTGCTATGCGTGATTTTGTTTTCTATGTTTCTTTATCAAATCACTGTCATAGTTTCGCACGGTGCATCTCATAGACGTCATCAGGAGCTAATCTTCCATGACAAGAAATCTTCTACTGAAATGTGAAAGTCTAGTGGTCTGTGCTAAGCCACCAATTCCATATCCACCCTTTTCACCACTGGGTCCTGTAATCTCAGCCTATCAGTTGCACGCTGGGCTTCTCTTCTTCCCCACCCAAAGAAGAGCAAGACCATCAGGTGGCATTGCACTCATTTCTAGACAGATATTATTAGCACCAACTTTTACTTTTTGTCTCAGTGGAAATCGTGATTGTTTTCGTACAACAGAGAGCCTCTCCTGGAGTTCTGAAAAGAGAAGGGTCTAGCTAGCTGCAAATCCTATGGAGCCAGAAGACGCAGAGTAAGCCACTCTTTTTCCATTCAAGATTGCACTCCTGACATCCCAGGTGAGAAGTCTGCTGTGGCCTTAAATAGAACGCTTTCTTCATTCTATCTGTCCTATCATGGGCCTATGTTATTTTTCTCTTGCTTCAGAAGTTGTTCTGAAGCAAATTCCATTACTTGTAAGTTCTCCTTAAAATCATATAAATCTGCTTAATTTCATATCTCAAACCCTCTACAACCCATACTTATTATCCAATATTTGCCTTTAATGGAGTACACTTGAGGACAAGAGTAGGTTCATCTCATTTTTTGTTTTTAAATTTACTAGCTATGAATAATGTATCTGGGGGCCGGCGGGTGGCGTGGTGGTTAAGGATACTGGACTCCTATATGGCCCATCTTGGTTCAAGTCCTAACCTGGAGGCTTCCTTTCTCACCTTCCCCCTCTCTGTCTCACACTCCATCCCTCTGGTCAAAATAAAATTAGTAAATAAATAAAGTTAAATAAAATAATTTTAAAAAAAGAATATAGAAAAAAATAATAATGTATTTGTTCACCTTTTGGGGCCAGAATATGGTGTAATGGTTACGTCACCAGACCCCCACATGGCTGATCGTGGCTCGAGTCCCAGACAGGTGCCTTGAAACTCATGTTGGGTGCATGCGCATGCATGCCCAAAATACCAGGAGGAGAATGGAGAAGAAGGAATTGTGGTGTGGCCATCCTCCCGGGGGTGATTTCTCACATACCCTCTTACTGACTCTTTCTCTTTCTCTCTTGGGCAAGTGCACATACCCTAAGTCAACAAGCTCTACCATTAAAAAAAAAAATCCGCCTTTTAAAAATTGTGAATAATTAATGTTAAATGCATCTCTACCAGTGATTCTTTTTTCTTTTTAAAGCCTGTGATTTATTTCTTTGATTGAGACCTGTTGAAGTAGTAAAATTTACTTTAGCATACTATGACAATGGTAAGAGAAATCCTATTTACTATTATTTTTAAAATATAATTTCTTTCCTTTCTTCCATGAGGGAGAGATAGACATATAGAGATTGTGAGAGAGAGCGAGAGACATATACACCCGAGTAGTCAGATGCCACCATCCAACCCCAGCCTCAGCCAGCCCAGGTCTCAGGCACATATGTACCTGGTATGTTCAGGAGGTCTCTGGATGCAATTCTGGACCTCCCTCTCCACGTAGCTCATCCCCACCCAAACACTGCATTAGTGCACTATGGTCTGCTCCCCATTTGATTATTAAACTACAGTAACCATATTGTGTTTTTATTTCTACTTTAAGAGGAATTTTCTTTATTTTCTCTACCAAACATTTTAGATTTTAATAACTGACTTAGAGTATTTTTATTAGGGGCCTAGCCATGGTGGTGTAAGCTGTAGGGGCGCTGTTCCTTGATACTTGGAAGCCGAACAGAAGGCTCTGTGTTCTCGACCAGGTCTACCTGAACACACTGGGCATGCCTGTGGACACACTTGTGATGTTGGCTGGATGCAGAGTTGACATGAGGATCAGAGTGTAAAGATCTCATCAAGGGGCCTGTTTCTCAATAAATAAATAAATAAATGTAATTTTTTTTAATTAGAGAGAAAATTATGAATTGTTTTCCTTGCATCTACATTCTATTATTATTTTTTTAGTTGTCAAAAGGAGCATGCACTTATCAGAAATAGATAGAGATGAGACAGAGAGTGGGAGAAAGCAGCCCCTCAAAGGGACATGGTCAGGATTTGAGTCATGCATGCAAACATGCCTGGTATGTTTTTCAACTCTCTGAGGCTGCATTTCAAACCATGGTTAGTAATATGGAATCCAGTTCCTGTAACTACTGAGCCATAGGCTGGCCCAAAATTCCACCGATTCTAAAAGCTCACTTCCACATATGAAAATCTAATCTAGACCTTTAAAATTTATTACTGAAAGGAAGCACGTAAGTATCTTTTGACCATGTTTGTTTTATTGATTTGGTTTGTTTTACCAATGGAATCTGATTATTTAGCTTCAGATATTGCCCCAGCAAGATTTTCCAATGGAGTGAAACATTTATTTTTCCTTTCCTTTAAATACTTGAGAATTTTTGCTTACTACAATGTTGAAACTTGATAGATTTAGGGCCCCTATTTCTGTTACTAAATACACGATAATAGTTAATATTGTATATACATATGGCAAGATCATGTGGCTACTGGGAGTATTCAGAATAGAACACTGAACTACGTTTCTGTTACCATAAAAATAGTTCCAAACAAAATATTTAAATACATATTATTATTTTGTATAGCTACACCCTAATGAAGTCTTCAACCAACGTTTGTACAACTTGATGCTCCTGCTCTAAGAGTTTACATTGTACAAATTATGGTCATCTGTACAGCAAAGGCACCTGGTGATTTTAGAGGGTCTATCAAGCTAAAGATACTTAAGCTAGGCATTATGAGAGAGAGTTTCTGGGTGTTTTAATATTTCTTGTTATGGCTAAAATTACCACAGCCAGACTTGCCCGGCAAGGAATACTGAACCATCTGTCTTTCAGAATCTTCTAAGAGTCTTGTTTAAAATGCAGATTCCTCGGCCAAACCCTGATATACTATTTTATTAGGTCCTTGGGAAAGTCATGACACATTTTTGCATAGAATATATCCCATGATTTTCCTGACTATCTAATAGTTGGTCTGGAGTGAAATTTAAAGATTCTGATTCAACTAGGTTTAAACTGCAACTGACCACCAATTTATCACCTAGGACTCCAAGAAGTCAACTACTAACTTATCTGTTTTAGAGCAGACCCCAGTACATTTCTCAGAGAGTGTTTGTGATACCTGGGTGTTGGCCCATTGCTCACTGAGGACTGAAGCAAGCAGCACTTTATTCAAGCCATTGTCCTTATTTAGCTTAATGTTCAGAAAAATATTTGCATGACCCCAGTTTCCTAAGAGTAAAATTATGTTGCTTTGTTCTTTTCCAGTAGTTGCATTTGGGTTCATATCAAGATTGAGCGATATTCTCCAATTTACATATTTTCCACTAAAAAATATTTGATAATAAAAATGGTATACGCCAAAGCACAAAACTCTTCCTTCCACTACCAGATTGTGTCACTTAGACCTTACCTAGAAACAGATCTCTAAATGTCTATTAAGAAACCTACTGGAGGCTGATCTGTGGTGGTGTGTTCTGCTAAGACACATGCCCCACAGGCTGGGGCCACATAGGAGGCCCAGGTTTGATACTAGTCCAATTAGAGGCTGGTTTGGACACCAAGTCTCCCAGACTGTGGCTTTTGTGAAAGAGATCATGCTGGTTCTACATCCCACTGATGTTGAGTAAGTAGTTTCTGCTTGTGTCACGCTGAAGAGTAAATATTCCTGCTTTCTATAGCTCAAGACCCTCCAAATGGAATTTAGTAACTAACTATATACCATGATGCATCACATTTTTTTTTCTAAAAAGTCTGTTATATAGAATTTTTGAAATGACAAATCCACTTAAACCCTTTCTCAACTGATGAATGTCTAATCCTGATAAACATCTCAGTCATGATTTTCTTAATATTGAAAACATAATCATTTTTTCAAGAACTATAAAGAATTGTCCTCTCAAAAATTATTCATCCAGGGGAACCAGCAGTTAGCATAATGGCTATGTTGCTAGATTCCCACATAGTTGACTGCGGTTCGCGTCCTGGGCCCGGTGGCTTAAAACTCACGCCGGGCGCATGTGCATGTGTGCCCAAGATCCCGAGAGGAGAGTGGAGGAGAAGGGATTGTGGCGTGACCATCCCCTCTGGGGGGTGATCTCTCACTTTCTGTCTCTATGTCTCTCTCTATCTGTCTGGCGAGCACACACGCCCTATAGCAAAAACCTCTCAAAAAAAAAAAATTATTCATCCAGCAGAAAGATGGCTGAACAGAGGAGCCTGGTATAGTTCCTTATCATGACAAAGAAACAAAATGAAAGAGTAGGCATTTGATACTCACCTAATGTGATAGAGAAGAATGAGGTGCAATAGGTGTGGCAGAGGTGCCAAAGTGTACAGAGACACATTTTGGACTCATAAAAAAGGAATAGAAGCATCATGCATATACTATGCCATAATCCCAATCAGGAGCAGACCAGAGACAAAAGGGTTTCTTACAATGGAGAACAGATGAGCAAAACACCATTGATCCACTGAGGTCTTTGCTGAGGAAGGATTCTGTAGACCTCATATGCACTGGATCCAGCCTAGGGAACTGATGGGTAGTCCAAATCACTGCACAGACTGTGAGAAAGAGAGCATGGTCCATGTTTTGCTCCCAACCGTTAGACTGCTACAGTTCTGTACCATCTTGAGATTTCTCTCACCCAGGGAAGCTGAATCAGGTCCCTGGCCAGTGCCCAGCCTTTTATGTTGTTTGTCAGCAACTCAGAGTCAGCTCCAGCCAAATCCTGGCTGTGAACCTATCCAAAGCTACTGATTGTCAACAGTCCTCAAGACAGGTTCCCAGATAGTACCAGCAATAGCAATAGACTCTCAACATTGTGCAGATTATCTTGACAGAAAATCAGCTAGGAAATATCACAAACTGCAGAAAAAAGAATCTCTAAACTTGAAGATAAACTTTTGTAATAATCCAGTCAGATAAAGAAAAAGATTTTTTTTTTAAATGAAGAAAGCCTGTGTTACCCGAGGAAGACCATTAAGTGATAAAATATTTGAATTATTAGAGTTCCAGATGAAGGGATGGAAAAGGTATATGGCACCTACTTCATTAAATAAAAACTAAAATCTTTACAAGTCTAGGGAGAGACACAGACATACAGATTCAGGAAATAAAAATGTTGTCATATAGATTTAACTCAAAACTGTTCTCTCTACGGCACATTATAGTCAAACTGTCAAAAGACAGAAACCAGGAAACTTTTATTTTTTTGTTTTGTTTTGTTTTGAGAGAGAGAAAGAGAGAGATTTTTCTTATAGGGTATGTGCACTTGCCAGAAACCAAGACAATGACAGAGAGAGAGAAAGTGAGAAATCAACCCCCAGGGAGGATGGCCATGCCACAATCTCCTCTCTTCTATATGCCTCTCAGGATTTTGAGCATGCATGCATATGTGCCTGGTGAGAATTTTAGGTTGATGGGTCTGGGACTCAAACCATGGTCAGCCACAAGGGAGTCCAACATCACAACCACTACACCACCTGCTGTCCCCAAGAGATAATATTTATTAAAAATAGGAAGATAAAGTCATCTATCATAAAGTCACAAATAAAGAAAACTTGGGACCAGCAGTTAGTGTAATGGCTATGTTGCTGGACTCCCATGTAGTAGACCGCGGTTTGAGTCCTGGACCTGGTGGCTTAAAAGTCACACTGGGCATGTGTGCGTGCGTGCCCAAGATCCCGAGAGGAGAATGGAGGAGAAGGGATTGCAGTGTGGCCATCCCCTCTGGGGGATGATTTCTTGCTTTCTGTTTCTCTGTCTCTGTCTGTCTGGTGAGCACACGTGCCCTATGGCAAAAACCTCTCCAAAAAAAAAAAAAAGAAAGCTTATCATACTAAAAGCAGACTTCTTACAAGAAACTTTATAGGCTCAGAGAATATGGGGTGATATATTTGAAACATTGAAAGAAATAAACTTTAAGACAAAAATATACCTGAAAAAAATTCATTATTGTAGGAGCAATAAAATTGCTGGACAAGTAAAAACTGAGAGAATTCATCATTACAAGACTAATTTTTCTAGAAATACTTAATGTAATCCTATTTCTTGAAGTGAAAGGACGATTAATCATTATGAAAACATATGAATGTATACAATTCATGAGTACAGAAAACACACAATCAAGAAGGAGAAAGGAGTCAAATCTTACCACTATGGAGCACTGCAGAACTTCAAGGATAAAAAATACTGGGGGGAGGGGACACGAGGAAAAGCAACAAAGGAGAAACAAAACAACCAGATAATAATGAACAAAATGGCAGGAGTAAGTTTGCTTCTATCAATAACAATTGTTGAATGTAAATGGATTAAATCCCCCAGTGAACAGATATAGACTGGCCAAATAGAATCCAAAACTAAAAAAAAAAAAAATCAGGACCTAACTATAGGCTGCCTACAAGAAACTCACATCATCTGTAAAGACATGTACAGACTGAGAGTAAAGGAAAGAAAAAAAAAATTCACGTAAATGGAAACCAAAAAATGAACAAAGGTAGGTATACTAATACCAGGTAAAATAGACTTCAAGTCAATATCTGTAAAAAGAGACAAAGTCATTATAATGATAGAGCAATTCAGCAGAAGGATATAACAATTATATTTGCAACCAATACCAGAGTACCACAATATATAAAACAAATATTAGTAGACCTTAAGGGATAAATAGAACTCAATACAATAACTGGGGGTTTCAAAACCTCACTGTTAGCATTGCACAGATTATTTAGGCAGAAGACCAGCAAGGAAACATCATGACCTGCCCAATGGGCAAAATGGAACTGAGAGACATTGACAGAACATTTTATCCAACAGCTGCAGAATACACACTCTTCATTGGCACGTGGAAAAGACTCCAGGATAGTTCATCTCCTGGGTCACAAAACAAGCATCAAGAAAGTTTTAAAAATAGAAATCATATCAAGTATCTTTTTAAATCACAGTGGAATAAAACCAACAACAAAAGGAGCCGTTGAAAATGTACAATTGCATGGAAAGCAAACAACATGTTCCTAAAGGAGTACTGGGTCAGTGAAAAAATTCAGAAGTCTATTTTTAAAAATGGAAACAAAGGAAAACAAAAACATGACATACCCAAACCATGGAATATAGCCAGATAGTACTAGGAGAGAACCTTATAGCAATAAAAGCCTAAATTTAAAAGAAAGGGCAAATAAATAATACAGTAATGAATCTCAAGGAATTAGAAAAGCAGAAACAAGCTAAATACACATGTAGTAAAAGAAGATGAATACTAAATAGCAAAACAGAAATAAATGAAATAGAGTCCAAATGATCAATACACAAAATCAATTAAACGCTTTTTTTTAAAGGGTATGCAAAATTGATAAACTCTTGGATAGACTAATAAAAAGGAAAACCAGTTAATGAATAAAATCAGAAACTAAAAAGGAGACTGTACTATGGATACCATATAAATAAAAAAGATAATCAGAAACTATTAAGCACAACCACATGCCAACAAACTGAAAAACCTACAAAAGATAGATTAATTCCTAAATGCATATAATCTACTAAGACTGAATCAGGAAGAAATTAAACACTGAAGTGACCATTAACAATTAATGATATCAAAGCAGTAATAAAATGTATCCCAATAAGAAGAGCAAGAACTAGAGTATGGCACTGCTGAATTTCACAGATCATTTAAAGGATAAAAAACATTCTTTTCTTCAAACTACTCCAAAAGATTTAAGTAAAGACAATTCTCTCAAACTCGTTTTATGAGGCCACCTTGACCCCAAAACTAAAAGAAGACAAGTTACAAGAACAAAACTGCAGACCAGTATCTTCCATGTATATGTAAGAAGGCTTCAAAAAGTTTGTGGAAAATGGAATTAAAGTGCACACTTTGGGACCAGCACTTAGTGTAATGGCTATGTCGCTGAACTCCCATTTAGTCGACCATAGTTTGAGTCCTAGACCCAGTGGCTCAAACTCATGCCAGGCACATGTGTGTGCATTTCCAAAATCCCAAGAGGAGAATGGAGGAGAACAGATTGCAGTATGGCCATCCCCCCTGGGGTGGGGGTGATTTCTCACTTTCTGTCTCTCTGTCTCTCTCTGTCGTTCTGGCAAGTGTACGCGCCTTATAGCAAAAACCTCTCCAAAAAAAAAAAAAAGTGCTCGCTTCGGCTGCCCATATACTAAAATTGGAATGATACAGAGAAGACTAGCATGGCCCCTGTGCAAGGATGACACACAAATTCGTGAACCGTTCCATATTTTTCAAAGGATACCAGTCAATCTATTGGGAAAAGGAAAACCTCTTTAGTAAATGGTGCTGGAAAAATTGGGTATCCACCTGCAGAAAGATGAAACTGAACCCCCATTTTTCACCACTAACAAATATCAACTCAAAATGGATCAAAGATCTGAACCTAAGACCTCAAACAATAAAACTACTGGTGGAAAATGCTGGGGGAAACTCTGGGAGACATTGGAGTAGGCAAAGACTTCTTAAATAAGAAAAAGAAAAAAAAGAAAAAAAATCACTCTCAACAAGAATACACAGGGAACTCAAGTGTCTTATGTGAAAAAAAAATGATTAACCAAATTAAAAGATGGGAAGATAAGCTGAACAAAAATCTCTCTAAGGAAGACATACAAACAGCCAAAAAGCATATGAGGAAATGCTCAACATCCCTCATCATAAGGGAGATGCAGATAAAAATCATAATGAGATACCACCTAACCCCTGTAAGAATAGCAAAGATTAAAAATATAAAGTGTGATAAGTGTTGGCAGGGATGTGGTGAAAAGGGAACTCTCTTACACTGTTGATGGGAATGTAAACTGGTTCAGCCACTGTGGAGAATGATATGGAGGTGCCTCAAAGATCTACAAATAGAACTACCATTTGATCCAGCAATCCCACTTCTGGGTATCTACCAAAGGACAGGAGAATGCTCAGTTGGAAAAGTGCTTGCACATCAACGTTTATTGCAGCATTATTCACGATTGCCAAGACATGGAACCAACCTAAATGTCCACAAACTGATGAATGGATTGAAAAAGTGTGGCATATATACTCTATGGAATACTACTCAGTCATAAAAAATGACAAGACCCTGGCATTTGATAGAAAGTGGTCTGATATGGAGGATCTATTGCTGAGTGAAGCAAGCCAGGCTATGAAAGAAAGATATTGTATGTATCCACTTAATACCGACTATCCACACTCTATAGTAGAGAGCGAAATATTGGAGGACATAAAAGCAGTGAAGGTACATAATGAGAATAGGACAGTGTGGAATGGGGGAGGTGAAGAGAAAAGGATAGAGAAAGATAGCAAGAGAACAAATAGAGAGGCATGACATTAGTGGGACACGGATTTGGTTTATTACCTGTTGATGATGATGTGTATAGTATTCTCAGCTGGATTGGTCTGAGAAGTATTTCATGATGGGTAAAGTCTTTTACAAGAAAAATGAGAAGTAATGATTGACTGGTTAGAAAATATTTGGAATAATAATAATAATAATGATCAAGAAAAACAATGAAAAAATATTGAATGATGAAATGGGGATATTAATGTCTCTGTATTGACTGACATGCATGGCATTCCCTTTTGAAAAAGCAATGTAATACACTGAAAAGTTATATGTGATTCAATGTAATATAGATTATGATGATAATAAATAATTTTTTTAAAAAAAGAAAGTATCAACAGCAGATGAGACCATGCAGAAGAAAGGATCTCTGACCTTGAAGACAAAACCTCCAATTTGGTCCAAGCAACTGAAAAGACAAATAACCAGTAAATATGAGGGCAATATCTGGGAAATCCTTGACACCATTAAACAGTCAAATATCACTATAATAAGTATTCTAGAAAGTGAAGAGACTGGTAAATGCATAGAAAACATCTTTAATAATGTACAACATTAACTGAAAAATTTCCAAATATAGAGGCATGCAGACATCCAAACCAAGAGATACAAAGGATGCTAATAGATATAACACAAGAGGATCCTATCCAAGGAATATCATAACCAAATTGGTAAAAATTGAAGGCAAAATTATAAAAATTGGCAAGAGAGAAAAGCCAAATTGCTTACAAAATTTACTCCATTAAACGAACATCAGATCTCTCAGCTGAAATGATGCAGGCAAGGAAAGAATGGAAAGATGTATTTAAAGCTCTGAAGAGGACCTGGCAGGTTAAGGGCACTGGACTTTCACATGGTCAGCCGTGGTTTCAGTGCCGGACCTGGAGGCTTCCTTTCTCACCTTCTTTCTCTCTCTCTCTCTCTCTCCTCTCTGATCAAATTAAAATAAATAAATAAATTGGGAACCAGCAGTTAGCGTAATGGCTATGTCGCTGGACTCCCACGTAGTCGACTGCGGTTCGCGTCCCAGACCCGGTGGCTTAAAACTCACGCTGGGCGCGTGTGTGTGCGTGCCCAAGATCCTGAGAGGAGAATGGAGGAGAAGGGATTGTGGCGTGACCATCCCCCCTGGGGGGTGATTTCTCGCTTTCCGTCTCTATGTCTCTCTCTGTCTGTCCTATGAGCGCACACACCCTATAGCGAAAATCTCTCAAATAAATAAATAAATAAGTGGATAAGTAAAGATAAATAAAATTAAATGAAATAATTCTTAAAAAACAAAAAACTCTGAAAGAAAAGCAATTTCATCAAAGAGTACTATACACAGCAAGGTTTTCCTTCAAATGGGAAGGAGAAATAAAATTATTCCCAAATAAACAAATGCTGAAAGAATTCACCAAAAGAAACGAGCTCTTCAGGAAATACTTAAGGGACTATTACGGATATGCCAGGAAAGCTAAAGAGAGACAAATAGAAGTTAAGAGAACACAAAACAATTAAGAAAGAAAGGTGATTCTACACATATTGATAATCACATTGAATATTGAGACTAAATAAAGATTCAACAATTTTACATGTAAGCAAATTTAAATACAAATATATCAGTTATTTGATAGACAATTGTCTCTACAGGTTTCAATTTACATACTTATTATATCCATTATTCATTCTATAAGATGAGATAATAAAGGAAAAGTTCAAAATGTTACAGCTGAGCCTTTCATTGGAGTGGATTTTTAAAAGAAAAGGCTAAAATCAAGAACTTTGTAAACCCTGCAAATCAACAAATCACTGGCTTTACCATGTCTTTACTTTCAAACATTTCTCCAGTTTTATATTTGCTTTTGTGAAGACATTTCCTTATGCACAGTGCAGTGCTATGGTTTTACAAGAACTCACAGTCTGTGAGTAAAAGTATTCTTTTTCTATCCTTCCTAATGGACTATTATGTACAATTTTACCTATTTCTGACTGGACCAATGATTGATACCCACAGATTTTTTTTCAGATTATAAACGCTTATCTCCCATAGTTCTCTACATGGAAATTATAAATTCTTTCATTGGCTATGTGAAGATTATCTCTGTTAATTTATGGGATGGTTTGTGGCAAAATTTTTAATCAATATATTTTTCTTTAGAACTTTACCTCACAGTAAAGAATATCATAGACAATTCAGTACATAGTTGCAGAATAACCCTTGAAGTGGGTTTTGAATGTTCACAACTTGTTAAATGTTAAAGGTGGTGAACGTGCTTATATCCTTGATTTGTTTATTACAAACCATACACATGATTTTGAAGGCCATTCTGTCTCCCACAAAGATGTGTAATGATTACATGTAAATAAAAAAATTACAATAAATATTTAAAGAGAAAAAAAGAAAATGAAATTAAAGTATGATTTTTATTTTGGTGCAAAAAAATGATATTTACGCATAGATTTTTTTCCATGATGCATATTTGCCATGAAACTTTCAGAAGACTCCTCATAGGTGCAAAAATCCTCAACAAAATATTAATAAGCCAAATTCAACAGTTCATCACAATATTATACACTGATCAAGCAGGCTTTATCCTAGACAGAAGGATGGCTCATCCTATGAAAATCAATAAACATGATACATTACATCTACAGACTAAAAGATAAAAGCCATATGATCATAAAAACTGTTTTGATTTTTTCTTTTAGGTTGGCCATAGGATGTATGTTCCCACCAGAGATATACAGAGAAAGACGGAAGGAAAGTGAGAAATCACTCCTTCAGGGGTGACCACGCCACAATCCCTTCTTCTCATTTCTCCTTGATAGTTTGGACACACATACACATAGACTTGGTGTGATTTTTCAAGCTACTGGATCCAGAACTTAAATCGTGGGTGGTCGCCACACCATCTCTTGGCTCCCTATTATAACAACTGATGCATAAAAGACATGTGATACAAGTCTACCCAAATTCATCTACAAATTTAATGCAATCCCTATCAAATTAACAGAGATTTTCTTCCCACATTCAGAAAAAAACAATCATAGAATTTTTCTGGAATCAAAAGACCCCATATCACCCAAGCAATACTATACAAAAAGAGTGAAGTAGGAGGCATTTTACTTCCTGACTCCAAAATACATTACATAGATAATAAAAACAGCATGGTGTTGGCACAAAAACAGACGTGTATACCAATGGAACAAAATAGAGATACCAGAAATAAATCCAAAAATATACAGCCAACTGATTTTTGACCAAGGGCACAAGACAATCCAGTGAGGGAAAGAAAAAAGTTCAGAAAACGGTGCTGGAAAAACTGGGTGGAGGTGCTTTCTCACTTCCCCTCTCTACCTCTTTCTCTGTCTGACAAGTGCACGTGCTCCCTAGCAAACAAGAAAAGAAAACAAAAACAAACAAAAAAAGACAAATGAAAAAAATCGAAGACCCCCAAAAATGAAAAGACAAACCATAATCATAGATTGGAAAAATGAATATTATTAAAATATTGCATCCTTATCATAATAACCGTGGTTTTCTTCACATAAACAGAAAAAAAAAGTGTGAAATCACAAAAGATCTCAAAGCCAAAATAATCTTATGCAAAAAGAACAAATCTAGAGGTTCACATTACGTGATTTTAAAATATACAAGAAGCTACAGTAACAAAATGCCATGATACTGGCACAAAATCAGACACATACACAAAGGTACAGAATATAAAAACCAGAAACAAATGAATGAATATACAAACAATTGATATTTGGCAAAGTTCCCAAGATAGTTACTGAAGAACAGTCTCTTCAATAAATGGTGATAGGAAACTTGAGCATCAATATATAGGAGAAACTAGACCCCCTATCTCTCGCCATATACAAAAATTAACTGAAAATTATTTACAGATTTAAACATAACATCTAAACCTATATAAGTTACTAGAAAGAAACATAGGGAAAAACATTTCATGACTTTGGTCTGGGCAAAAATTTTTTGGATGAGACTTCAACAGTATGGTTAGCAGAAAAAAAAAGGGACAAATGATATTACATCAAATGGAAAAGCTTCTACAATGCAAATGATGTAAGTGAAAAGACAACCTTGCCAAAATATTTTCAAGTTGAACATCTGACAAGAGATTAACAACCAGAATATACAACAAACTCAAACAGCAGCTCACCAGCACACAACAAATAATCCAATCAAGAAATGGGCAAGTAATTTGGCCAGTCCTAAGGAGAAGACATACAAATGGTCAAAAAATCACATTAAGAAAAAAAAAAATCCTCAAAATTACTATTCATCAAGGTCAGGCAAATCAAAACTACAATAAGGTATCACCTCTTCCCTGGTAGAATGACTATTATTTAAAAAAAAAGAAAAGAAAAGAAAAAATAGCAAGTGCCACAAGCTTAGGAAGAAAGGGAACTCTCATGCACTATTGGTAGTATGTAAATTAATACAGATATTATGAAAAGCAGTACAAACAATTTCTCCATAAACTAAAAGTAGGACTATCTGATGACTCAGTAATCTTGCTACTGGGTGTAATATTAAAGAAAGGATACCAGTATGTTAGAGACATCTGTGTTCCTATTCAGCACTATTCACAAAGCTAAGACATGGAATCAACCTAGGTGTCCAACAGCTAGTATGAGGATAAAGAACATGTGGTATATAATGTGGAATATATATATATAATGAAATTATATTTGACCATAGAAAGGATGGAATCCTGTCTTTTGTGGTAAAGTGGATGAGACTTGCAGGAATAATTTCAAGTGAAATTAGCTAGACACTGAAAGACAAATACTGTATATTCTCACTCAGCAGGGGAAGCTAAAATATTTATTGCATAGAATTAGAAAGTGAAATGGTGTATACTATTCATTGAAGCTAGGGGGACAAGCAGATGGTGTAGTGGTTATGTTGCTGGACTCCCACATAGTCAATCATGGTTTGAGTCCCAGACCCTGTAGCTTAAAACTCATGCTGGGTATATATGCATGCGTGCCCAAGATCCCAAGAGGAGAATGGAGGAAAAGGGATTGTGGCATGGCCATCTCTCCAGGGGTTGGTTTCTTGTTTTCTGCCTCTCTGTCTCTCCAGAGAGCACAAATACCCTATAGCAAAAAAATCTCTCTCTATTAAAAAAAAACAACAATAATAAAATAATCTAGGAAGGGGAGAGGGTTGTGAGAATAGGAAGAACTTAATAAATACAAGAGTGTAAGTAGGTGCGCCAACCCAAGGCCTGGTGATTAAGGGAGCTAGATTCCATATGGCTGGCTGTGTGCTTGCAGTCTCAGAGCCATGACTTGTAAAATACAGTGAGCGTGTGTGTGTCCATGCCCAAATTCTGAAAGGAGAGAGAAATAGAGGAGAAGAGATTGTGGCATGATCATCACTCTCTGGTTTTTTGTTTGTTTGTTTTGTTTGTTTGTTTTGTCTTGTTCTGAGGAGTACACACTCCCTCTGGCAAATTTAAGCAAATGAAAGAAGAGTGGAAGCAGATAAAGCGAATGAGTTCTACAGTACTATAGCACAGTGGAGTAACTACAGATGGCAATATCCTAATGTGTATTTCAAAATAACCAGAAGAACTTTAAATGTTCACAGTGCAAAGTAATGGTAAATGCTTGAGATAGTGTGTTTATTACCTGATTTGATTGCCACACATTGTATACATGTGCTAAAAGCTATACAGTATATCATAAGTACGTACAACTATTATGTATATCAACTACAATGTATAATAAAATGCTTATTCAGTAATCTACTAGATATCCTTTCAGGACCCTGCAGTAAAGAATAGAGACCCCAGAAATAAACCCCAGAACATAGAGCCAACTGATTTTTGACAAAGGGCACTAGTCTGTCCGGTGGTAAGAAAAAAACTTCTTTAGCAAATTGTGCTGGAAAAACTGGGTATCCATCTATTGAAAGATGAATCTGGATCCCTACCTGTCACTATTAACAAAAATAAACTCAAAGTGGTTCAAAGATCTAAACCTAAGATCTCAAACTATAAAACTATTGGTACAAAACACTAGGGAAACTCTGCTTTCTTCTCTATTAATTTTAGATCTGGGTCTTCCCATTTGGGCATTTTCTCTCCTACTAGGACATAAGTTATTTGAAAGCAAGAACCATGCTACATTAAAAAAGTTTGTGTGCTAGTCCCTGGGCCTAGTGCAGTACTTCATATAATATAGGTTTTCTTTTTCTTAAGTGTTAAATAATTATTTTATTTAACTTTATTTATTTAAATTTGACCAGAGAGGAGAGAGGAAGCAGAGAGAGAGAAAAAGAGAGAGAGAGAGAGAGAGAAAGCCGCCAGATCCAGAACTTGAACTGTGGTTGGCCACGTGGGAGTCCAGCCCCCTTAACCACCATGCCACCCGCTGCCCCATGATACAGCTTTTCAATAAACTTTTGTTGATTAAATCATCATGAAGAAACACCTATTTATGGGGGTACTTTACTGCGCTCAATTTTGAAGTATAAGGAACACTCTGAGACATTATAATAAGGGAAAAAGTTACTGAGTGTTTACTACTTACCTAAATACCGTAGTATACAGATACATGGATCATAATGACTAAATCCCTACCCACATTGAGCTAACCCTTTTGTGATAGTGTAAGCAGAGTCAAAAAAAAAATTAGAAGTTATAAATAAGGCAATATAAGACTTCTAGCTCTATCTATAGAAAAGTCTTTGCTGGAGTTTAATGATAGAGATGAGGAAGAACATCCTGGCAGAAAGAACAGATTCACAACAGAACAGGGATGTGAAACAGCAAAGCTCCTTCAAGGAATTGCATGTAGGTGGGAAGGAGTAGACAGTAGAAAGCTTTTTATAATTTTCAAGGAAAATTGTAACTTTGTTATGTGATGGAGAACAATGTAGGAAATCTATCCAGTGGAGAGACACAGTTAAATTTGTTTTCTGGAGAGTATATTAAAAGAACTATGGCTGTTGTGTTTCAGAGCTGCATGTTGTAAGTTTAGATCTCAAATAGGCTTTTATGAAAGTATTCATCCACAAAAAAAACCAGGATTTGGATCTCAACCAAGGCAGTGGCAATAGGGCTGGAAAATAAACACTAGGTTTAATATCTAGATGAAGATTTGGGGACTGAGAGAGGTTGCATTAATGTTTAATTCTGTTTACGATGGATTCCAGCCACCATCCACTTTAACAGAAGTGTCGTCCCAGTAGCTGAGAAGACAAAGTACTTTAAATACATCTGTGAATTTGTCCTCAGCTTGTTAACATGCTTTGTGTCTGTCTGTGTATATGTTGGTGGGGGAGGCTGAGGTAGGATCACAGGTAGATATTCACTCCTTGAGCTGTCTTCTTTCTCTTTTCTCACAACCAATGAACCTCCACTCCCTGCTCTGGCATATGTTGCTTCAGGCACCCAGATACTGCTGCCAATTTGCTAGTCTTTAAGCCAAGAATCTGCCATCACCTGGCCCACCATGGCCGGCTCTCCTCGCTGTTCTCTAACTAATGGTGGCCTTCCCATACCTGTGTGGGCTTGGAGGGTACTCCTCTCTCCCTCTGTCTTTGCACGTGTGTTTGTAAGTATATGTGTATACTATAAACAGGAGAAGGCAGACCACATTTCCTTCTCTCATGTTATGCACATCCAGAAGTGTCTCATATCAAAACCTGTCCCAGGTCCAAGTCTTAAAAGCTTTTTAGTGGAACAGCCTACAGTTGGCTTGTGATTTCTCCAGAGGCCCCTCGCTGTCCATTGACATCCTCACATTCCACTGTACTACCTGATGTTTTTTGGATCTTCTAGGAGTCTGCGCCAGGGCAGGAGCAGATATCAGCCATGTGTGGGTTCTGAAGTAAGAATGTGTCAAAAGGGAAAGCAATATTTGGTTATAGTTAATGAGTTGAAGAAAACATTTCCAGGAGGAATTCAAAAAGTACTTACACTAAAATGATAATTAACTGAGATGTTAAAACAGGGAAAATGATGATAAGAAATAGGCTGAATAGCAAATCTTGACATAAGCATTCTCATGTACATTTATATTGACAGAGTAAAATCAAAACTGCTTTTTATTAGATAGGATTAGCTTTAGCTACAGAAAACAGAACAATTCAAATGGGTGGCGAAGCTGAAGTTCACATGCAATCCAGAGGGAGCAGGTGATGACAGGGATGTGAGCCTCACAGTCCTCAGGGTTCCAGGCTCTTGTATTTTTGCCCCAGACCCTTAGAGCCAGGTTTTCACCCCCAGAGTTGCCAATGTGTAAGATGCCTGCTAAAGTTCCATTTGTTATGCCCAAATAACAGCAAGGAAAAAAGGAAGAAGATACAAAAAGGCACATGACATTTGACCTTCTTTCTTTTAAAGAGCTTTTCTATTATAGAATCCTGAATCAACCATTTATACTGTCAGGGAAAGCAAAGTATGAAGTGTTTTAACTAGGCTTATTGACACTTCGAATGAAATTAGTGAAGAAATAACTACTTACATATCTTATAGGAGACTAACAGTCTCTTACATAAAGATGATGAAATTTCTGGAAGTGCTTAGAACAAAGAAGATTACTTAAGGCAAAACTTTGTAGCAGCCTGGGACTTAAAATTTTAAATTATTTAAGATAAAGATCTAAAAGCTGGTGGAGTGCTGAGACATTGGTTGACAAGAGAATCTGAACAAAACAGTTAAGAGTAACACAAAAAGTCATCAGGCTAGCCCCTTGGCCTAGTGTTTAAAAGACTTAATCCCACAGGGGTAACGATAGTTCAAGTCCCAGACCTGGTGACTTAAGTAACCCGCATGCCCCAAATCCTGACAGCATGGAAAAGTGGAGAAGGGATTGTAGCATGACCACACAGCATTAGGAGCACTTTTTCTCTCTCCCTTTCTCTTACTCTGAAAACACATTTGTCCTCTGGCAATTAAAATAAAGAAAGGTCCTTTTGGCCCGAACCCCCATCTTCCAGTAATTAACCAAAATGACGAATACAAAGGGAACGAGGAGAGGTCCCCAATATATGTTCTCTAGGCCTTTTTGAAAACATGGAGTGGTTACTTTGGCAACATATGTGCAAATCTACAAGAAAGGTTATATTTCAGTTATCAAGGGAATGGGTACTGTTCAAAAAGGAATGCCCCACAAATGTAACCATGGCAAAACTGGAAGGGTCTGCAATGTTACAAGCATGCTGTTGGCATTGTTGTAAACAAACAAGTTAAGGGCAAGGATCTTGCCAAGAGAATTAATGTGTATATTGAGCATATTAAGCATTCTAACAGCAGAGATAGCTTCCTAAAACATGTGAAGGAAAATGACCAGAAAAAGAAAGAAGCCAAAGAGAAAGGTACCTGGATTCAACTAAAGCGCCACCCAGAGAAGCACACTTCATGAGAACCAATGGAAAGGAGCCTGAGCTACTGGGAACCTATTCCCTATGAACTCATGGCATGATGGGTGTTAAAAGAAAGAAGAAAATCATAAAATGACATAGAAAGCATAAAAGCAATATATTTTATTACATAAAATGAGTGTATTGAATCATCCTATTAAACTAAATTTCAGTCATATATTATTTATCAGAGGTATATTTAAAGTGATAAGGAAAATGAAAATTATATTGAGTAAAGCTATTCCAGGCAAGTACAAACATGAAGTAAAATATTATAATTACATTTTTTTTTTTGGAGAAGTTTTTGCTATAGAGTGCATGTGCTTGCCAGACAGACAGAGAGAGACAGAGAGACAGAAAGCAAGAAATCACCCCCCAGGGGGGACGGCCACGCGCAATCCTTTCTCCTCCATTCTCCTCTCGGGATCTTGGGCACGCACGCACACACACCTGGCATGAGTTTAAGCCACCGGATCTGGGATGCGAACCACGGTCGACTACGTGGGAGTCCAGAGACATAGCCATTATGCTAACTGCTGGTCCCAAGTATTATAATTACTATTATTAGAAATAATAAAATTTAAGGTGAAAACACGACAAAGAGGTAAATTACATAAGGATAAATGTGCAATCCATAGTCACAAACTTTTATAAACAAGATTATAGTAACAATACAGACAGTATAAAAATGAAAGAACTGGATAAAATAAAGCATTATCAGACTACTTTAATATATTCATCATGGCATGTAATAAATCAAACAAAAATAAGAATATATGTGTATTATATTGTATTGTAAATGGAGTCAGAATGGTTTCGTCTGATTTCCTCAGCTATCTTATCATGATTGATAGCCATAGGGTAAACAACTTATGCTATTAGTTGTAATGTGCTTGTTATGTAATTACGATGTTTCTGTTTTACATCATTGAATATAAAGCACATGTGCGTGTGTGACAGTCTGGTTTTGCCAATAAACCACTACTGTCTGCAGCCCCTTTAGGAGGAAGCACTTGTGCGCCCTGCCCAGCTAGCTAGCCCTGCTCTGCTGCTCCTCTTCGGTTCAGACTGGTGAGCCCTAATGGCTTTGGCTTGGCTTGGTGCAGCTCCACATGTTATGAGCTCCTAGAAGGAGGAAGCACTCTGTGAACATTCTCCATGTGAGTCACAAGCTCTAAAAGACAGGAAGCACTTGCAAAAACTGCTATGGGTTTTGTGAGCTTACTAAGAGCTCCATGAGCTCTCCCTAAACTGAGCCAAGAAACAACATGACATCAGCACCTCACATCTTTCTCTAACTCCCTGTATCTCTGTTCAACCCATCCTTCAGTGGAAAAAACAACCTCATAAGATATGTATCTATTTATTTTCATATCTATACATCACTACACTGTGTACAATAAAAACAATAAAAACATAAATTATCTTGTAATATTTAGAAAAAACATTTTATTCAGCCAACCATTAAACTTTAATGAAGCCAAGAAAGTGAAGATATTATAAGACAATTTACTAGTTATTTAATAGCATTAGACATAAAAAGAAGCAGTATTAGACAGTAGTTGTGAACATAAACTCTATAGTTAGCCTAATTTTGTGATATTATTGAGTTATCAGAAAAGTCATGACATATATTTTTTAAAGAATTATATTCTATTTAACTTTATTTGTTTATTTACTTATTTTTAATTTGACCAGAGAGGGACAGAACAAGAGAGAGCAAGAGAAGGAAAATGAGAAAGCAAACTGCCAGGTGTGCTTGTTATGTAATTACGATGTTTCTGTTTTACATCATTGAATATAAAGCACATGTGCGTGTGTGACAGTCTGGTTTTGCCAATAAACCACTACTGTCTGCAGCCCCTTTAGGAGGAAGCACTTGTGCGCCCTGCCCAGCTAGCTAGCCCTGCTCTGCTGCTCCTCTTCGGTTCAGACTGGTGAGCCCTAATGGCTTTGGCTTGGCTTGGTGCAGCTCCACATGTTATGAGCTCCTAGAAGGAGGAAGCACTCTGTGAACATTCTCCATGTGAGTCACAAGCTCTAAAAGACAGGAAGCACTTGCAAAAACTGCTATGGGTTTTGTGAGCTTACTAAGAGCTCCATGAGCTCTCCCTAAACTGAGCCAAGAAACAACATGACATCAGCACCTCACATCTTTCTCTAACTCCCTGTATCTCTGTTCAACCCATCCTTCAGTGGAAAAAACAACCTCATAAGATATGTATCTATTTATTTTCATATCTATACATCACTACACTGTGTACAATAAAAACAATAAAAACATAAATTATCTTGTAATATTTAGAAAAAACATTTTATTCAGCCAACCATTAAACTTTAATGAAGCCAAGAAAGTGAAGATATTATAAGACAATTTACTAGTTATTTAATAGCATTAGACATAAAAAGAAGCAGTATTAGACAGTAGTTGTGAACATAAACTCTATAGTTAGCCTAATTTTGTGATATTATTGAGTTATCAGAAAAGTCATGACATATATTTTTTAAAGAATTATATTCTATTTAACTTTATTTGTTTATTTACTTATTTTTAATTTGACCAGAGAGGGACAGAACAAGAGAGAGCAAGAGAAGGAAAATGAGAAAGCAAACTGCCAGGTCCAGGACTTGAAACACGGTCAGCCATGTGGGTGTCCTGTGCCCTCAACCACCACACCTCCTGCCAGCCCCAGATGACATATTTTTTAATGCAAAAATATGTTATGACTTTTTCCACAACCCAATAGGAAGTTACTAACCTTCTCCCTTCCTTGCTTTAACCACCAGTCATATTAAGATAGTAATAGTTTCTACATCATAGGGTTCTTTAGAGAATTAAATGTCTTGCTCTATATAAAACATTTAGAAAAAAATGTTCACGTATAGTATAAATAATGTTAGTATAAATAAATATTAGACAAAAAAGTTAAAATACATGCTTTCAAATAATACTTTAGAAATCAAAACTTGCCTGATATAAATTTTAAAAATAAAAGGAACAGACTTTAAAAGCAATGAATGGAAGACATCTATACCTATAAAAAAGGAAAAAAAATGTAGTGCTGTGTTCTTATTTTTTAAAAATAAAAGGAACAGACTTTAAAAGCAATGAATGGAAGACATCTATACCTATAAAAAAGGAAAAAAAAATGTAGTGCTGTGTTCTTATTATTTTTTTAATGTTGAAAATAAATGAACTGAAAATTAGATTTTAGAAATTAAATATTGAGAGAATTAAGTCAGAAAATAAGATAAATTTCTGTTAGCAACAGGCCAAATTTTCTACCAGTAGGAAAGAGTTGCAAAATGGTAGATTTTTAGGAAAGTTCCAATGTCTGCATCTTGGAAAATGGGAAATATTTCTAACTAGTTGAGAAAGTACTGTTGGTCTGTGTCAAAGACCCTGGTTGAGGATATAAATAATAATCACAAAACCAACCACCTTGGCCATGGAATTTTCTATAACATAAATCAGTAGTACAGAAGCAGATATAACTAAACTCAGGGGCTGATAATTCAGGATATTTAAGGACTACAAGGAGAAAGCACTGAAGGGCACCACAGAGAGTGAAGTTCCTAACCAAACAGTCTGCCCTGGCAGCAAGGAAGTAAAACCAGGAGAGGAATGAAAGAAGAAGATTGTGCAGGACTGGAGATGATTTTATCATTCTGTCTTACCTCTAAAATATTCTTCTTCAACAGTTGTTTTCTATTGAATAAACAATTGAGAATATACTGTTTTCATTGACATTAAATCCGGGTTTATTAGTGGCAAATTTTTATTCCATTTTTACTAAACTTACTGAAATTCAGTACTTCCTATGTTATCTTTGTCACCAATGTGTGGGAGGCTGCGCACCGGCGAGTCTGCCGAGGTTTCTCAGAGAGCAAACAATTGCCATGATTGGTTCCCTTCAAAAAAAAACCTGACCTTCGAAACTTTGCTCTGATTGGCCACTAGAATCCCTCAAATTTGCATATCCAGCACCTCATGATTGGTCCAAAAGCAACCAATCATAACCCACTGTTTACAACCAATCAGGGCCCACCGTATACAACCAATCAGGGCCCACCGTTTACAACCCACCAGAGTGTATATAACCAAGATGCCTGGCCCACAGTAGCCAGACCACACAGACGACCAGGAAGACAATGACCAGGACGACACAGACGACCAGGAAGACAACACAGACGACCAGGAAGACAACGACCAGGACGACACAGACGACCAGGACGACACAGACGACCAGGACGACAACGACCAGGAAGACGACGACGACCAGGAAGACGACGACGACCAGGAAGACGGCGACTGAAGATCCTGAAGAGCTGACACTACTGCTTCGTCTCTGTGCTGCTCACAGTAGATGACGCGACCCTTAAGAGCTGTGACACTGCGTCATCCCCGTGCTGTACCGTGCTGCCCACAATAAATGGACGACACTGTCGTCTCTGTGTTGTAACACTACTCCGCTTGTCCTGGCTCTCACTCCTTCACTCAGGAAACCTGTTCGGCTGTCCCCCCCGGGTCGGGCCACCTGGTGCCCGAACAGGGACGGGACACCAATGGAAATTACCAATATTTTTACATGGCATTGCATTCATGGGAGCTATCTCTCACAAAAGGATCTATGACTTTCACTACATTGAAATTACAGTATTATTAGAGACACTTAGATTTCTATATATTTTCTATATATATATTAATATGCATATATGTTACTTTAAAACAAATTTGTTTAAATATTTTGATAACTATATTTCAATATGATTAATTTTCTTTGTAATCTTGTAATACAGTTTATGCTTTTAAAAATATTTTGAGTAGTCTGTAGAGAAAGATACTGATGGCACGATAAACAGGCTTTAGATAGTAACACAGCTGATAATTACTGTGTATAGGATAAGCAGAGCTATGACAGCATGTGCTTTCTGTACCCGTAAACTATAGCCTTCAGCAGTTGTACTTGTTTGGCAAAGACTAGTGCTATTCACCCATGTCTTACATTCAGGTTCTGTGTATTACGACATTTGAGAAAGCCACAACTGTACTAGGAACAGGAAGTTGTATTATTTCCTTTTTTTCTTTATCAGTTTATATTTCTTGTGGCTGCCCTACTTAAATTCAGTATGTTGACATTTTACCAGGCATACTATTTTTACCTGCCCAGGATTACTTCACCTGTTTTTGTTAATACTATGATTTTCCTTGGAGACATGCACCATTCCCTCCATCAGTTTCTGTGCTTTGAATGGAGCCAGCTCCATCTACAACTTACATCCGTGATGCTGGACATGGGGTCAGTGTCCCTTGGTAAGATTGATGGACACTTGACACATCTACAATGGATGGGACTTAATTCTAGATTTAATTTTTTCCCCTTTATTTCTGATGAGCATGCACATGAGAGAAAGAGAAGTAGTGCACCTTCCACTGGGTCTGGTCATGCCACAGTTGACTTCCTCCAGTCCTCCAGTCCGTAAGATCTCGGGTGCTCATGTACCTAGCATGTTTCAGGCCAGCCAGGTTGGATATTCAAAGTCTGGTCAGTATCTGGGACCCAATTTCCCTTTAGCAATGCTTTACCACTTGCACTATACCACAGAGCAGGCCCAATTCTGGAATCTTACAGTCTTACTTCCTCCTCGGGTTTCTAAGAGAGAAGGTTGTGTGCCTAGGGCAGCCATCTTTCCATCAAGAGGAAAGAAACTGAGAACAGAAATGATGCAGAAGAATGCAGCTAAGAGACAGGAGAGAAAATAAAAACAACTCACCCCAAAGACACAATTTAAGACATACCTGAGGCCATGGCACAAGTAGTACAATTGGATCCACATGGGAAAAGTACTGGTTTCACTCCTCCTGCCTCCCTGAGCACGCTGGGCCTGTACTAGTGGGTCTGTGATCTGGGCCTGCCAAGATAGTGGGTACAGAGCAGTGTTAAAACCTGAAATTTATTCTACTCTTCAATATGGGGGCTACCAACTCTGTCTTTATCTTAAGCCATTCTAAGTTGGCTTATAGCAAACTGAACTGTTACATTGGCAAAACTTATATAAGTGTACTGACTCAAAGCCTTTAAAAGAAATAATTAATTTTATATTATCATTCTTTTGTTAAAAATAATTAAGTCTAGACATGCAATAAAGTTGCCATTTGTAGATCTCTGTTATATAAATTCCTATTACATACTTAATATTTTAGCAACCATGGCTACCTTATGGGGTGATTTTGGTCCTTGGTTTTTGGCATCTGCTGACCAAGAATTGGAGATACACCAGCAGATAAGTAGATATCAACAGTACAGAAAACATTTTTTTTTTTTTTTTGGAGAAGTTTTTGCTATAGGGCGTGTGCGCTCGCCAGACAGACAGAGAGAGACAGAGAGACAGAAAGCGAGAAATCCCCCCCCAGGGGGGCTAGCCATGCCGCAATCCCTTCTCCTCTGTTCTCCTCTTGGGATCTTGGGCACACACGCACACATGTCCAGCGTGAGTTTAAGCCACGGGGTCCAGGACTGGAACCGCGGTCGACTATGTGGGAGTCCAGTGACATAGCCATTACGCTAACTGTTGGTCCCCAGAAAACTTATTTAGCTAAGCAAAGCGAAATATACCCTCAGGAAGGGAGAGTGGGCTAGTTCAAGTCAGGCTAGCCAGACCCAGGGTCATCTGGTTGGGCATCTTTTATGTTGATTACCTCTCCTGGACCCTCCCTGAGTGGCCCCATCAATCAAGGAGTCATCTTTGATTGACAGCTAGGGACTACAAACTTAGAGGCTTCTGTACACGCATTTTTCCCAGAAGGCATCATGAAAGTCCATGGGGCATCAGGGACAGTGAGAAGGGATCAAAACCACAATGCTGATACCAGGTAAGTGAGCCTTGGTAGTGTTGGGGCTTGCTGCAGGCCCAGCAGCATGTTCCACCTTGAGGCAAGGCAGGGAGGAATTTGGCCTTGAGACAGACTGATAAGGACTTTGCCAGAGTTGTGGGCGGGGATGAGGGGTGGGGTGTGGGGAGGTGATGCCCTTTCTACTAGTAATTATGGAACTCAGGTGAGACTGATCCAGGAGGAACTTTTCTGTCTGAGGTGGGCAGGCCTGTGTCATCCTGCTCATGTCTAGCTGCTACCTGACAGAACAGATTCTATCAATGCCTTTTACGAACGAGTGAGTAACTTCCAATGTTAAGTCATTTATCTGGACCGATAGAAAAAACAGTGTTACAGTTCTGATTTGTTGGACTCCACAGTCCATGCTTTTTCCTTACGTACTCTGAAGGCAAACTATAATTTTGTATTAGTATAAAATAAACATGAATATGCGATCAGACACTCTTACTTGTGTACCTGTGCAGACACAAACGCTCCTCTCTCATATCCCTATCTATGAATTCTTGCCAAAGCAGCATTTTTTATTTCCCAAGCATCTGTTACAGAAAGGGCTCAGATGTGATTTAAACACGGAAGCCTCATAACTCCCAAAGGAGAGTTACGTGAGAAAGAGCAGAGTCAGAATAAAACGTGAGATAAATAATGCTTCTCCTTGATGCTTGGAGAAAAACGGTCAAGTGATGAACACAGAAATGAATGATTACCTTTTCAGTGAAATGGAGAATTTCTGCAGCCCTGTAAGGAGTCATTTTTCACACTGTAGCTGCAATGGGAGGGTGTGAGAAACTATAGTTGAAGGGACACAATTTCCAAGCCTAGTGGAAGTGTGATATAGGTAATAGAATATTCCTTTGGGAAGATGTGGCATACTAATCTAATTCTAGTGGAACTTGGATTTGCCATATAATTTCCTCTGCTGTGTAGGCCTTTTCTTCTTTTCTGTAGCCTCTAATTACATCAAACACCATTAATGATGCTAATGAATGAAGTGGAAACTGAGCATGCCCAGGTGTCTTGGAAATTCTTGGGTTGCATTTGGGAGACTTTCACACACTTTAGTATTTCCATTGGGGGGAAAAAAAGGCTTTTTCATGAATGTGCAGCATATGTACAATTTCTCTTGTGATTTGGCTTCTGGGCTTTCTTATAAGCATAGTATTTAGAGATCAGCACACTCAGGAAAAATAACTGAATTGTAACACAGTGTAAGTGTGCAGCTCAGGAAAGACTGGTGAGAAAATGGTGATGTGCAAGGCTGAATAGAATTGGTAATGCATTTAGGAAAGAAGACAGAAGCTCTACACTTTTTAATTTATAGACACACACGCACGCACACACACACACACACACACACATATATATATATATATATTTAATGTTTTTCCATAGGGTGCATGCTCCCAGAAAAAGCAGAGAGACAGAGTGAGCAGAAAAGTGAGAAGTTAACCACCAGGAGGGATGGTCATGCCACAATCCCTTTGTCTCCAATCTCTCAGGATTTGGGACAGGCACACACATGTGTCTGGTATGATTTTTAAGCCTCCAAGTCTAGGACTCAAGTGGCGCTCAGCCATGTGGGAGTCCAGCGCTTTAACCATTACTGCACCTGTTGACCCAGAAGTGCAAGTCTTATTATGAATAGTTTTAGCTAAGAACAGCTGGTATATATCCATATCCCTGTTATCCAAGCATACAGCCTCAGTCATCCAGCCTGATAGTGCCTATTTCCCCAAGCAAGAGAATGGTGTTTCTTGCTGATCTAAATTCCCTTCTTTGTAAACTGAATGCTGTCCTATCTAACTTACTTTGATGAAGTTACTAGAGGCTTATAATATGATGCACCAATTACATTACAAATTAATACTTGGTTTATTACTCTTGCTCACTTATTTCTAACTCTATAGAAAATGCACAATGCAAGAATTGCATTAATCACTCAGGTTGCTGTTTTCTTATTTATTTATTTATTTATTGAGAGATTTTTGCTATAGGGCACATGCACTCACCAGAGAAACAGAGGAAGACAGAGAGACTGTGGGGATGGCCATACCGCAGTCCCTTGTCCTGCATTCTTCTCTCAGGTTTTATACTTGGTGTGAGCTTCAAGCTGCTGGGGCCGGGACTTGAACCATGTTTGACTACATGAGAGTCCAGGGACATAACCATTATGCCAACTATTGGTCCCTGCTTTTTTTTTATTTTTAAAGCTTATTTATTTTATTCTTCCATGAGGGAGAGAGAGAGAGAGGGGCCAAAAAATAAACCTATATATATATACCAAAATAACACCCTTGATGGTGTTGATGCCACAAGTCATACACTCCTAGTCTCAGCCAGCTCTAGATCATGGGCATGTACATGCTCCAGACACTCAAAGAGGTCTCCAAATGTGAACTGGGAATGTCCCTATACGGGGCAGCCTCACAGAGTGTGGCATTTTCCTACTGCACTACCATCTAGCCCCACTTCTATTTTATCGTAGAGAGTAATCCAATGACTTTGGGCTATTTATTAAGATTTATGGAATTTATATACATGCTAGAAACTTGTAGAAAGGAAAAATTCCAGTATCTATGTTTACACTAAAATAAGACAAATTTAAATGATCTATTTTGCTTCAAATTTTCGAATATTGCACAAAATGAAATTAATTCAAACCATTCAATTTCCCTAATTTTAAAGTGTTAATATTTACTAGCTAGGAGTCATTTAGTAATATAAAATAACACATCAACACTTCAATTGATCAATTTCTATGACCTAGAGATAAAGTGTAGACTTAGCCCTTTTGTATTAAATCCTATTAACAAAGATGTTGGTGAAAAATCATTCATTTGCATTTAATGTAGAAGCCATAAAAATCTACTTGCTAGATATGTAATCGGTAAAGTTTTAATATCTACTTCAGCATTTGGTAGAACTATAAGTTGAATTAAGATAAAGGATAATTGCAATTTTGCCTGTATTCTTTTTATTTATTTAGGTTTTGCCATAGGGTTCATGTACTTAACAGAGACAGACAGAGAGAGAGGGAAAGTGAGAAATCAACTTCCAGCAGAGATGGCAATGCTGCAATCCCTTCTCCTTCATTCTCCTTTCAGAAATTTGGGCACATATGTACATGTACTCAGCATAAAGTTTCAGGCCACCAGATCCAGGACTCAAACTGTAGTCAGTCATGTGGGAGTGCAGCACCTTAACCTTCATGCCACTGGCTGACCCTGTAACTGGATATTAATGAACACAACCAGGATGTTTTCTGTTTACCTAGTAGCTAATATAATGTTATAAAATAAGTGCATAGTTGTGGGAAAGAAAACAAACAAAAAAAGCTTATTTTGAGTTATGTTGAATATACAAGGAGAGTTAAAACAAATCAAATAAAAGAAAGTGAAGTAAAGAAGGAAAGGAATTCTTTATATATTCTCAGCTTTTCTTTAATAGTTCTGAGTTTTAAAATTTTGCTTCTTGTATTTAGTTATAAAATATTTCCTCATTTCTTGAATTGATTTCTAATATTTCCTTATTTCTTTTTTTATTAAGAAAAATCTAGAAGACTTAAATTTTTTAGATCAGGCAACAATATAGAAGAACATACAAAATACTTTACAGCTTCATTATGGCCTCGGTAGTAAAGGCAATGGCCTCTTATATTTGTCTTTTATTTTTGTTGGGTTGTCAGAATATTCATGATGTATATTTTCTATGTTTTTCTGTGCAAAAATGCATCATGACTTTTCTGACAACCCAATAAGTTAACCTTGACATGTAATAAGTTTGCATGAAGAAGGTAAATAATTTACCACTTTGCTGGGACCAAAGTTGCATCATTTGATTGGTTGTACCAACATTTCCCATACTGTATTCATCAGAATACTTTTTCAACATTATCTAAATAGATCAAGTAATGAGGGAAATTTGTGTGGTCAAAGAAAAGTGGCAAATATGCTAGTGACTTATACATCTTTAAGAGGATGAAATACTGCACAGCATTTTCTATCTTATTCATTTTTTAATAGACTCTTTTTTCATTGATCAGTTCAGGCAAACCTTTGAAAAATTCTGGGTTAAATATAGAACCACAAATTATAGTAAAGAAAAAATAAGATTGCATTTTGGAAAGATAAAGTTGTACTTTTGGTTCTTGTGAGCCAAATCATTGATATGGTTTTCTTAGTCAATTCAATATTTTATTTAATTGGAAGTTACGGAAATCATGTAAAATAAGTGAATTGTTGAACCAAAAATTGAAAAGGTAAAAGAAAGTGAAACATTTAGAAAAAATAACGTAAATTAACACTACACAGAGAAACCAGTGAGTTTTGGAAGACATGTAGAGGAGACCGTCACCTATATGATTCTTTTTTAAAAATATTTATTTCCATTTGTGAATATGATTATTATTTTTAATATGACCAAAGAGAAACAGAGAGAGAGAGAGAGAGGGAAAAGGAAAGCGAGAAAGCAAACACCAGGGACTCAAACTTCAGTCAGCCATGTGGGAGTCCAGCACCTTAACCACCACACCACACTGCTGGCTTCAACATTCCTGAGGGAGCGAGTCACAAGTTATAATGACCAATGGCAAATAAAATGCCAATTTTTTTATAAGTTGAGTTTCTGACATAATATCCCCATTTCAGGGTCTTTGGAACCTTGTACATGATTAAAAGCACTTGTTTTCTCTTTTTCTGAGCTAGCCAACTTGGATAGATGAGATTGCTTAAGAACACGTGAGAATACAGAAGGCTGGTAAGTTAAGCTACACACTAGTCCTCAATGAGGAAAATGTGACTGAACTACACTGGTGGATCTGATCTTCAGATATAGTGACCTAGCAAGTAATACACATGGCCCAATAGGTTTCTTGGATTCTCCTTAGGAAACAAGGTTTAGAAAGAGGTAAGATAATGGAAAATATTTCAAGGCTTTACTTGAAGCCTATAGCTCTACACTGTCACAGATGGTTTGTAATTAACATTATCTTTTTGAAAATTCAAATAACTTGACTTTGATTAATATGTGGTTTGAGGGCTCTTGATTATAGTTAATATAACCATCTTTAAAACTCAATTATGGAGGGACCAGCAGTTAGCGTAATGGCTATGTCACTGGTCTCCCACGTAGCCAACCGCGGTTCACGTCTCGGACCCAGTGGCTTAAACTCACGCCAGGCGCGTGTGCGTACGTGCATAAGATCCCGAGAGGAGAATGGAGGAGAAGGGATTGCAGCGTGGCCATCCCCCCTGGGGGGTGATTTCTTGCTTTCTCTGTCTCTCTCTATCTGTCTGGCGAGTGCACATGCCCTATAGCAAAAACCTCTCCAAAAAAAAACAAAACAAAACAAAACAAAAAAAACTCAGTTATGGGGACCAGCAGCTGGAGTAGCAGTTATATCACTGGACTCCCAGATAGCCTACAACAGTTCGAGTCCTGGGCCTAGTGTGTGTATGCATACCCAAGGTCCTGGAGGAGTATGGAGGAGACAGGATTGTGGTACGGCTATCCCCATATCAGGTGATTTTTCACTTTCCCTTTTACTGTATCTGTCTGTCTCGCTCTGGCAAGTGCATGTGCCCTAAGGCAAAAATCTCTTTAATTAAAAAAAAAACTCAATTATGATATCCATTTTTTGGTTTTTTGATGAATCAAATATCAATGTGTATCCTTGCAGAATCAATCTGACTAACATACATAATATGCTAAATTAGCATTGTTATTTTTCTAATTCTTTTTTAAAAAAATATTTTCTAGAAACTTGCTAGAATCTTTTCTCTTCCACTAAAACTAACTTGTACATATCTGGAAGGTATTTTTTGATTAAATACTATCAGTGATTTATATATAACTCATCTATGAATAACTAAATTTAGTATAAATGAAAATAAATATTCATTTTACTTTTTAAATAAATAAATGATTTAGTTAATATCTACAATCTACCTCTGTGTTCAGTGATAAGAATATAATTATAAATTACCCCTAAGACCTGCTTAGGAAAGCCTTAAAACCCAGTGGTGTAGACAAGCACACAAACATGCACCCTAAAGAGCAGTAAATTCTATAGTTTGGGAATCCCCAAAGTTCTAAAGAAACAGATGAAAGATGTCAAATTCAATTTGTTTGTGGAAAAAATGAGGCTATAGAATTCAGTTTTCAAGGATAAAAGGAGTAATTCTAGAAAAAAAAAGCAATTTAAAAACAAGACAGGATGAGCTTTCTAGGTAAGATGGTAAATGCTCAGAGGTAAAAGACAGCATGGAGTCTTTGGGAACCTAGAAAATGCTTGAGGACTTCCAGTTTACACGTGGTGAGAAATACATAGACCACGTTATGAGGAACCATACAGAGGATAGAAACAGAATGGTGCATTAGGTAGATTAAGTAGAACTGATATGACTAAGATTACAGTAGAGGCAAACTGACCAATTAATGAGTTAATGAGATGTTCGAAGTGTGAGTTAAGAAGCTAAGCAAGAGTGGACATGGGAGAGTGAAGTTGTGAAAGGAAAAGGAATCTATCCTGAGTCCAAGGTGTCTAGTTTGCGTACTTATGTTAATGATGGCATTGCTGATGAAGCAGTGGTCCACCGGGGAATGATGAGGAGGAGGACAATATTAAAATATATGATAACCTGGAAGTGTGTATGGAACTTTCAGATCTGTTATCTACCTATGTTTCAAGTAATGGAAAATATTGGGATTGAAATGTCCATTTGAGAATTACTAGTTTAGAGATTATAGTTCATACCATGACAGTGAAAGGAACTGTCCACAAAGAATGTAAAAAATGAGACCGAGAAAGGTCTCTGTGCGGAACCTAAGTTAAAAATACATTTTAACAGAAGCAAAGATCCTGGGAAGAATTCTAAATCTGGCCAGAAAATATCAAGTAGGTAAACATCAAAAAATCAAGAAGGTTGCCGAAGGAAAAGACAGTTTCGAGAACAAAAATGTCAACAAAATGCCCAATGGTAAAAGCAAGTAAGATAAAGGCATAAGATAATTAACTTTTACACGAAAGAGATGATTATGTTATCATAAGAACTAGGGGTGTTTTTCTAAAACTTAAAATAAGTCAGAATTGCTTTTCAGAAGTGGTCTATGATAACAACCAGTTGAAAGTAGATGACACTGATTGCTAAACTGGAGTCACTGAACTTAATTGAATTTTGGTCATTGCAATACTAAAACCTCTGCCCTAGGAGGAGCTACAGCTTCATTTACATAACATCTAAAGTATGAAGAAGCATAACGAGCTATTACACTTATGACTACAATAGCCTGTGTTTATATGCTCTGACATCCTTGCCCTGCCCACTTTTCCTTGATGAAAGTCCTGATTCCTGATCCCTCAGAAAGACACGCCATTTTGGGAATGATCCCCCTTGCTCTCCTTTCTTATGCAAGAAATAAACCCTGCTTAACCAGATGGATGAATGGTCTTGGTGGCATCATTAGTTTGTGCCTGTGAGAGGCAGGCCATTTGAGTCTGGTAACAATTACAGACGTTTTTAAAAGCAGTTCCAGTAAAACGATTGCCATAAAAATAAATTATAAATTGAGGAATGAATAGGCAATGAGGAAGCACAGAGAGCAGATCTAGGCTATTCGTTTATGAATCTTGTGTAGTAGAAATACAGATCTATAGCTAGAGGGGAGGTTAAGGTTTGTTCTAGCCTTATAATAATTTTACCATGTTTTATTTTCTGCAGTTTTGACCTTTATTATTAATAACAATGATTAGAGAAAAATGGCTGCCAAACCCATTATTGCAAACTTGTTGTTATTCAAGTTATGGGTCCAAGCTTGAAAAATGTTCCCACTTTTCAAACTAAAAATAGTCTATATTCAAGAGAGGACTGCCTATCTGATGCAGTGGATATAAACATGCATGGAGGCCAATGGAAGATGCTTGTAGTGTTTCAGGTACAAGATGATTAGAAAAAAATATATTCAAATTTTTTTCACTAAAAAAAAAAATGGATTTTTATATATTTTTTCACTGTACCAAGTTAGCTTTTCTCTAAATATCTTACTCTATCAATAGCCAGTTGATTCATCTTGAATCACTTATTAATGATTTTAGTTATAAAAGGACATTGTCTCTAAAGTAGTGACACTGAAGGCAACTTTACAAAAAATTTTATATTATTTTTTTACTTGTCTCACCATGTATAATGCCACAATTATATGCACACCTTTAAGACCACAGCAGTAGTATCTTAAATAAATGTTATGTTGCTTATATGTTAATATGTCAATATAATATGATAAACAAGACATTTGTGATAACAGTTGGTATTTATTTGTACAGCTATGAGTTTTATATTCTAACAAAATAATAGTTTTTTTTTATCTTGTATTATAAATATTATAATACTCTAAAAGTCTAATAAACATTCTACGACATTCAGTAAGAGAAATCCAAAAGGGAAAATAAAAATATATTCTTCCATGACTCACTGTGTCTCCATCCTTTTCCTAAATGGTAAATTCTGAACCACTCATCATTCTTGCCTGTCTCCATGTGATTCCTATGCCTCCCCCAAGATGTAAGGTGGAACGTGCAGGGTTAAGAGGCAGCAATCTGTATTATAATCATGCCAGTGTGCACACTCTCCACCAGCAGAGCTCCTTCTAGCAATATGACCTGCTGATCACAAGGAAGAAAGAGGGCAGAACTCTCTCTGCCATCAAGGAAGGATCTGTAATATCCATACTCCAAGGAAAGTTATAGCTATCTAATCCAACATTCCTATTACTGTTCAGGAAAAAAAACTGAAAAGCACAATTTTTAAAAAGGTATTGCAATAGAGAAAGAAGTTCAGAAATTATCTGTGTATGCAGATGACATGATTATATACATAGAAGACCCAGCAGTACCCACAAAAGATTCTTGAAATAATAAATACATACAGTAAAGCGACAGGATACAAAATTTACTTTAAAAGTTCTATAGAATTTCTATATACAAACAGCAAGCAACAGAGACAGAACTGAAGAAAGTAATCTCATTTACCATAGCCACAGAAGTATGATATCTAGGGATAAAACTAACTAATAAAGTCAGAGACCTCTATAATAAAAATCTTAAAAAGGAAATAGAAAAGAAAACAAAAAAGTGGAAGGACATCCCATGTTACTGGACTGGCAGAATTAATATAATAAAAATGGCAATCCTGCCCACAATAATCCACATATTAATTGCAATACCTGTAAAATTACAAGAGACATTCTTCACAGATCTAGAAAAGACAATCATAGGATTTGTCTGAATCATAAAAGACCCCGTATTGCCAAAGCCATCCTGCGCAAGAAGAGTGGAGTGGATGGCATCTCACATCCTGACCCCAAAATACAAAGCTGTGATAATCAAAACAGCATGGTATTGGCACAAAAACAGACATGAAAACCAATAAAGCAGAGTAGAGACCCCAAAAATAAACCCAAAACACACAGCCAACTGATCTGACAAAGGGTACAAGTCAAACCAGTGGGAAAAGAAAAACCTCTTTAACATATGGTGCCTGAAAAATTGGGTATCCACACACAGAAAGATGGATCTGAACACCTATCTGTCATCGTTAACAAAAATCAACTCAATGTGAATCAAAGATCTAAACCTAAGACCACAAACTATAAAACTACTGGTGGAAAGCACTGGGGAAACTCTGGGAGATATTGGGGTAGGCAAAGACTTCTTAAGCAAGACCCCCCAAAGCACAGGCAATAATCCTCAAAATAGACAGGTGGGATTACATCAGATTAAGGAGTCTCTGCACAGCAAAGGACACTGTAATTAGTGTGAATCGTCAACCCTCAGAATGGTAGAGCCTTTTTTGAACTGTGTCTCAGATAAGGGACTGATAACCAGAATACATAGGGAACTCAAACAGCTTACCTGGAAGAAAATGATTAGCCAAATTAAAAGATGGGAAAATGAACTTAATAAACAACTCTTTAAGGAAAACATATAAACAGCCAAAAAACATATGAAAAAGTGCTCAATATCCCTCATCATAAAGGAGAGGCAGATCAAAACCACAATGAGATACCACCTAACCCGTCAGAATGGCGAAGACTATAAAAAAAACAAATAATGGTAAGTGCTGGAAAGGATGTGGTGAAAAGGGAACACTCCTACAATGTTGGTGGGAATTTAAATTGGTCCAGCCACTGTGGAGAACAATATGGAGTTTCCTCAAAAAACTTCAAATAGAATGATCATATGATCCAGCAATCCACTCCTGGGTACCTACCCAAAGGACAGGAGAGCACTCAGTTGGAAAAGTGCTTGCACAACTATTTTCATTGCAGTCTTATTCATGATTGCTAAGACTTGGAACCAACCCAAATGTCCACAAACAGATGAATGGATTGAAAAATTGTGGCACACATACTATTCAGACATAAGAAAACAACAAGACCCTGAAATTTGATAGAAAGTGCATGAATATGGAAGATTTGTCGCTGAGTGAGGCAAGTCAGGCTAAAGAGAGACACTGTATGTCACCACTTAATATATACTGATTGTCCACACTCTATGGTAGAGACTGAAGGACTAGAGGAAATAAAAACACTAAAAATTGTTATGGACACTAAAGACAAAGTGAAAGGAGAATTGGAGGGGAAGAGCATAGGAAAGGAAATTTGGGGAAAAAATAGAGAAATAAGACATTTGTGGGACACAGATATAGTTTATTATCTGTTGATGAGGATATGTATAGTATTCTCAACTGGGCTGGAGTGAGGTGTATATTGTGCTGGGTAAAGTGTCTTTATAATCTGAATGATGTATAGCATTTGAATGTGTAAATAATAATAATTATTATTATTCTACTAAAACACAATAAAAGGCACAATTTGCTCAAAGTAACAGTACTTTTAAAATGAGAACAGGATCACCAGAAGAAAATTTAATATTTGCTCAGATGATAAAATTCCTTGCTATATTTTGTAAGGCATTTAAAATGTGTTAAAATATCATATTTAGTGTGTTTTGAATGATCACTTCTTTATATAGTTCAGTATGCAAATAGCAAGTCATCTGCAATAAACTGCAATAATATTTACATAACTGTTCCATGCACAAGGCTGAAATAGAAATATTCTCAAGTGTAAAAATGAAATGAACTCAAGTAGTTTTTTTTTTCCAGCATAATCAATAAAGGAAAATTGTCAGCTAGAGAAATAGGGTTTTTTAAGTTAAACTACAATATGAAATATTGATATTTATGAAAGTCTCATTCATTTATTTAAAAATATGCATTAAGTGATTTGTAAGTGCTAGTACTAATTCATTTTTTATGGTAAATCTAGAAGGAAATGTATGTCTCTTATTTAATCTCAGAATGATATACAAAATATAATAGTAGGTTAAGATAAAATCGCTAATAAAATAGCTGAGCAGACAAAAATAGGTAAGATTAGAGAGCAATCTGGTTATCTCATAAAGAAAGCACTGGTCACTAGTGAAGAATGACAACTGGCAGATTTTAAAATGCAGAATTTTTTAGCAAGAAATTTTTTTTGAATTATTTTATTTATTATTATTACTCTTTAATTTGTCCAGAGACACAAATAAAGAGGAAAAGTGAGAAAGCAAGCCACTAGATCCAGAATTCAAATCACAGTTAGTCACGTGGGAGTCCAGCACCATAACCACCACACCAACTGGTGGCCCCAAAATGCAGAAAGTTGAAATCTGTTTCCAGAATTGAAAAAACAAACAAACAAACAAAAAACAGTAAACATAATGCTTTACTTAAAAAGTCACTTATATGGCCACCCTTCAATAACTCTAGAGTATCTTAGTATAAGAATTACTGAGATTATATATTTTGGGAAAAGAACCAAGGAAGTCAAAGACCTCTACAAGGAAAACTATGAAAACCTTAAAAAAGGAAATCGAAAAGGACACTAAAAAGTGGAAGGACATCCCAGGTTCCTGGATTGGCAGAATCAATATAATAAAAATGCAATCCTGCCCAAATTAATCTAGATGTTTAATGCAATCTGATAAAATAAAATAAAATAAAATAAAATAAAATATAATAAAATAAAAAAAAAAAGCCATTATTACATTTGCTAATAAAATAAAAAACAAGAGACATTATTCACAGATCTAGAAAAGGCAATCATAGAATTTGTCTGGAACCATAAAAGACCCAATTTTGCTAAAGCCATCCTGTGCAAGAAGATTGGAGTAAGTGGCATCTCACTTCCTGAATCCAAAATATATTACAAAGCTCTGATACTTAAAACAGCATGGTATTGGCACAAAAATAGACATTGTAGTGATGTACTCTCTTTCATTTAGATACTGGTAATTTGTGTCCCCTCTGTCTCTGTCTTGAGTTTGCTCTTCGTGTATGTTTTAGTATGTGTCTATTTTACCTTATTTTTTTGCTCTTTATTTTCTAGTTTTCTTAAGATAAAAGTTTAGAGTACTGACTTGAAATTTAGATTTTCTTCTTTCTTCATATAAACATTTAAAACCATTAACTTTTTTCCAAGAATGGTTCCAGACATACATACCAATGCTGATTTGTTGTGTTTCAATTTTTACTCATTCAATATATTTTCTCCTTTTTCTTGTGATTTCCTCTTTGCATCATGACTGATGAAGACTGTAGTTTACTTCTCAAGTTATCTGAGATTTTGCAGAAATCTTCATTACTGATTTCTAGTTTCATTCCAATATCATCAGAGAACATATTTTGTATAATCCTAATTCTTAACTTAAATGAAAATTGCCACATATAATCTGTACAATGTGATATATGTTACATCACATACATAATACTTGAAGTCAGAAAAAAAAAATGGTGGCAGCCCAGCTATAGTGGCACAGATAACAAGGGTTAGCTGCATGATGCCACAGACCAAGTGGGAAAGCTTCAGGTTCATGTCCAGGGTCTACCTGCACATGCTGGGAATGCCCATGTGTGTGTCCATGACCTTGGCTCACTGTAGAGTAGTGGGAAAGACCACATAATGAAGACCCTGCACAGTATGCTTCTCTCTCTCTGGGCCCCTTAAGAAAATAAATAAATCAGCTTTTTAAAAAATGGTGCCTCAGGTCAGCAGATTGTGTAGTGGCTACATTGCTGGACTCCTACTTTGACAACCATGGTTCGAGTCCTGGACCCAGTAGCTTGAAAATCACACTGAATATATGTGCATGTGTGCTCAAGATCCTAGGAGGAGAATGGAGAAGAGATTGTGTTCTGGCCACAAAATAGTTTTTAAAAAGTATAAAAAAAGAAGTCGATTCATCCACAGTAGCACAGTCTGAAAGACACTGACAGGTCAATACAGGAGGCCTGGTTCAATTTCTGACTCACCTTAAAAGCACATGTCTGGGGGCCAGCAGGTGCCATGGTGGTTAAAAGCAGCTGGATTCCCACATGGCTAACCTCAGTTCAGGTGTCTGACCTGGTAGCTCGAAAATCACACCAGGGATATAAAAATGTGTGCATACTCGAAGTCTCAAGAGAACTGAGGAGAAGGGATTGCAGTATGGCCACTCCCCTTTGAGAGTGGTTTCTTGCTTTCTCTCTCTTTGTCTCTCTTCTCTCTGGAACCACATGTTCCCCACAGCAAAAATCTTAGAAAACATAAATAAATAAAAGCATGTGTCATAGTGCTAAGTTGGCAAAAGAATTTCAACATAATGAGATCTTGTCAAAAAATATATCTATATATATATACATATGTGTGTGTGTGTGTGTGTATAAAGGGACATGTTTAATTGAGTTGGCATTTGGAAGCAAGGATCTTGAGTTGAAGAAAGAACTCTAAAAAGAGAGATGCAGAATTTGGAGTCAACAGTTTATAAATAGATAAAAACTTGAAGGAGAATAAGATGGGCCAGATAGAAAGACATAAAGTGAGAAGAAGACTATTTTTAAGTTTAATTCCATGATCTAGTTGAAGAATCCAAAAGGAAATTTTTTTAAAAATAGAAAAACAAATTATGGAAAGTAGGATTTTCAAGCCAATAAACAAGAGGACACAAAAAATAGTCAATAATATTATGCTGAGAGATCAAATTAGAGTCTGAAAATTTACATTAGTTTGCTCATTATTAGTAGGTTTATACTAGTTTTAAATTAAAGTAATCTGAAATGTAAGCATTTAAAATGCTTATTAAATATTTATCAAATTCTGTTTTAATTAAAAAGTACATTTTTATCTTGATAGCCATTTTTATCATAGCAATTTTTGACAAAATACTATTATCAGTCAACTGGTGTATGTAAATTTAGAGTAGTTAAATTGAAATCAATTCACATACTAAGAACATTTTTGCATGGCATAAATTAATTAACTGATACTATGTAAAAATATTGATAAACCAAGCATATAAAAACCTTATCATCAGTGTGTTATATGAAGAAAACTTAAATGACTTTACAAATGCACTTGATGATACACCTGACCTGGCTGCTATATTTTCAAAGAGCACTAACCTGATTGCTTATAATTCTGCTGATAAAAAGTAAAGAAGTCATTAAAATCTTACTGATCATTCTTTCTCAACTGCAGCATCCTGCTCATACTCTAGATTATCATCCCACTAAGAAACAATCTCTTTCTTCTATGCATTCTCAAAATATTCCCAGCAGATGTAGACATACACATTTCTATTCTTGAGAAAAACAAATTTGGCATTTCTTCTTTTATTTTAACATGCTAATGCATCCAACAGCATACTTGACACTTAGCAAATGTTCAATAAATTTATCTTTTGATATTTTTGTTTACTAAATATAATTTTGAGCATCTAGATACATCTATTCATAAAATATTATTTAATTAATAGGTATAGGCACTGTATAAACCTAGGGGAATATAAAGATAGATAAGACAGTACCTACTCTTGATTAGCAGACAACATAGAATAAATTAAACACTGAGCAAGATTATTTAAATCTGTCTGGGTTATTTTAGATATACATTCACTTACTGTTATTCTTATCACTTACTTCAACTGTTATTACTTATAATAATTATCACTTACTATCTTATATGCATAGTCACTTATAGTTTATACAACTGTATTTTAAAATAGATTGACATTCAGTTGGATACATAGCTCATTCCAAAATATATCGTAACCAATATAAGAAAGCTAGTTATATGAAGACAGAATTTATTTAAATACATCTTTTTTATGAATGCATTGATATACTAGCTATTAAGGACATAAGGGAAGACTTCTATTCTAGTCAGGAAGTCTGACCTATGTAATTACAATTCACAGTTATTTGAGAAACGTGCAAAATGCTATAGTAGTATATGCGCTGCTACAAAATACATGCACTACAGAGGCTGTAACTCTAAACTTTCAAGTGTTTGTAAGGATTTCACAATACTTTGTAAGTGATCATTTTTGTGTCATGAAATTGGTAATATTAACATTTTTTTCTTTACTTATGATAGAGTGCATGTGCGTGAATGAGATAGTGTGCCAGAGAGAGAGATTAACACCCTCCACTGGGGCTGATCATCCTGCAGTCCTCCTTCCTCCAATCCTCTAGGCTAGTGGTTCTCAACCCTTTTGGAACCAGAGACTTCATGGAAGACAAGTTTTTCCATGGACTGTGTGGTGGGGGGATGGTTCAGGTTTGATTCAAGTGCATTACATGTATTGTGCACTTTATTCCTATTATTACAATGTAATATATAATGAAATAATATGCAACTCACCATAATGCAGTATTGTAGCCTCTCCCCAGTGCTATCATCACTGCGTCAGCTCTACCTCCGATGATCAGGCACTAGATTCTCATAAAGAACACACAACCTAGATCCCGTCCATGTGCAGTTCACAACAGGTCTACACTCATATGACAATCTTATGCTACTGCTTGATCTGAGTGAAGGCATAGCTCAGGTGGTAATGCCATCAATGGGGAGCAGCTATAGATATAGATGAAGCTCTGTTTGCTCATCTTTTACTTACCTCCTGCCTTGTGGCTTAGTTCCTACTAAGTCAGTGACTGGTACTTGCTGTTGTAGCCCATTGGATCCTGGGAAATCTTGTACATCCCTGGCATGTTTCAAACGGACTGAGGCTGAGGATTCCAAACAAAGATGTCATGTAAGACCTGGCCTCCCCTTAGCAGGGTGCTATTGCTGTGCCACACAGTCAGCCAAATTATCTTTATCTTGCATAGATATCAGGCATTTGAAAAAACTACTGTGAGGACCACCCATTTAATGAAAACATTTTTTTTCTGGGTCAGCCAGTTTTGTGGTTCAGATCCCTGGATCCCACATAGATGATGGTACAGTTTGGGTCCTGGTCCAGAAGTTTGAAAATCACACTGGAGGCATGTGAATGAGTGCCCCAAATCCTGAAACAAGGGAGAGAGAGGGGAGAACAGATTGCAGTATGACCCAGTGGAGTGTTTTCTTACTTTCCCACTCTCTCTCTCCCTCTCTAGAGAGCACATGTGCTCTCTAAAAAAATTTTTAAAAAGACAAGATGAATAATTTGACTTTTGTGTTGACTGCTGAAGAGAAGTAAAGTATAAATTATGGACACCAGTTAAGAGACTTTTATACTAATGCAGCAAAAAGATGATGGATGATGATGGATGATGACCCATATGTGAAGATGTCATTTTTCATATATATTTTTACATTAGTGGATCATATGGGATTAAAGGGGGGAAAAAGGAATCAAAGTTGACTACAGAGTTTTTGTACTGCAAGATTAGGAGGATGACATTATTTTCGTTTACTAACACATAAAGAGCTCCTGAAAGAAGAGGCTTTACTGAGAAACAGAAATGAAGTCAGTGGTCAGATCTGGACATTATAGTTCTGAAATGTTTTTCACATGTCCATCTGAAAATATTGAGTAGAAAGTCCTCTATAGAAATTTTATTCATTCATTGACAATCAAATCATGAAAATTACCATATATATCACTTTGTAAGGAATTTAAATCTAAATTCTTTATGTGGCATATGGAATTAAGATCTGTGCAGTAGTTACAAATTGGAAGAACAGAGGTTATTAATTTTTAGAAGTTAAATAAAACCATAGGATTAGAGATCAACAAGGAAGTGATGATACGTGTACCAGATTGGTAGCAGAGTGGATGATTTCAGATACTGAATATATTTAATATTAGTGGATAGATAAGGGGAAAAATGTAAGCGTTTCAGGCATATTAGTGGATAGATAAGGGGAAAAATGTAAGAGTTTCTGGCCCTGACATCAGGATGCTTCAATATCAGAAAACAGTGTGAATTTATCAACAGAAAAAAATTATGAAATTTTATAGTGCTGATAGGGAAGCAATGGAATGAAAAAAAAACTGAGGAGGGAAGACAAGTAACTGTTCATCTATGAAAACATGTGATCTAGGCTAGAAAGAGTCAGCAAATTTTAGAGATGATTCAAGGATTTGGAGGATATATAGAGATTAATGTTCTAGAGTTATATATATACAGTTGAAGTGATCAAGAATGTGAAGTTTTTGGAAGAGGTGAAGAGGATAAGTAATATTTATGATTAAAAGAGCAGTTTGAGTCAATGTCAGGTCTAAAGTTTGATTGTGGTTTGGCATAAACTTTAGGTGAAGTTCATAGGAGCTGTGTTTAGGAATTGCGAAGTAAGGGTGGAAGATGAGTGTTTTCAAAGAACATAGAGGTAATCTGGCACAATGGCAAGATTTGAGGTGGAGGAAAATTTTAAAACAGTACTTAAGTCAAGGATGACTATCTGGGAAAGATTTTGAAGCTAGTATTAGACAAGAGAGTTGAGAGAGTCAAGACTAAATAGCATAAAATTTAGAGAAAGGAAATGTTTCTGTGTGCTTCTTTGTTTTTGTTTTTAAACTTGCCAGTTGTTGTGTGCACTCACTGGAAAGAGAGAGATTGAAAGCAAGAAAGCACCCCTATGGGGCATGGTCATGTTGCAATCTCTTCTCCATTTCTCCTTCCTCACAGATTTTGAATACACACACACATGTGTACCCTGTGTGTGTCCCAAGCTGCTGTGTCTGGGACTTGAACCACACAATTGGCTATAAAGGATTCAGCTACTTTAACCACCAAACTATATGCTGAACCTAGGATATAACAGTGAAAAATTAATATTCTGATATTGCAAAACTGACAAGGTATATATATTATATATATATATATAAACATCCTGTAAGAGCACTGGTATGTTCTATATGGAAAATCAGCAGCATCTACTAGCAAGAACTCTGAAACAAGGCTGAGGGAAGAGTCAGACTTCCAAGATGCCACACTCTTCTACTAATCCTGATAAGTCTTCTCTGAATACTTTCTTTTCCTGTAAGTGCTGTCTTCTGATGTATATCCCCTGAAAAATAAATCTTCTATGGCATTTAATTTTATAAAAAATGTTATAGTAACATGTGTGTCTATGAATTTATCATATACATATTTTTATGAAATTATACCATTCATATCAAATATTTACATGAGCTCAGTTTCTGATACTATCATGCTAAAGGAGAGAAGATATACATGAATGATCCTGACTTTAATATATTACAATATTCTTGTGAGAGGTCAGCCAGTGGCATGGTGGTTAAGGCAACTGGATCCCACAAGGTCAACAGCATGATTTGAGTCCCAGATCCAGCAGCTTGCCCAAAATCCTGAGAGGGAAATAGAGTAGAATTGGTCATCTATCCTGGGAGTGGGGAGGTGCTTTCTCACTTTCCCTTTCTGTCTCTCTCCAGCCCAAGCATACATACCCTACAACAAATAAAGAAAGAAAGAGAAAAGAAAGAAAGAATATACTTGATGGAATATTGTGCATTTATTTTTCATGCACTTGGGTATAATTTCATAATTCAGAGTTATGTTCAGTTCATTCATGCTTCTATTTATTCCCACTCCATACTGCTCTTTAGTTCACTTTTGGCAATAAAGCCACTGTTTACAATATCCTCAGGGACAAAAGTATGTATACATACATACATGTACACACACATACACACACATATCATTTGAAATCTGTATTTAATGCATAGAGAAAGTATTATAACACATGACTCATAGCACATGGTATACCATCCATGATGGTTATTATTTTCCCACACTAAAAATAACTGTTTTGCTCCACTGGTAATCGTTACTCTTATAGTAAGTAGCTTAGTCTGTTAAGACTGTTAATAACAATATATCATGGGCTGTGTGGCTTAAGAAACAGAAATTTTTTTCTCACAGTTGTGGAGGTTGAAAGTCTGATCAAGGCCTAGCAACATTTCTGGTGAGGGCACCTTTATTGCCAGCTTATAGACAGCCAGACACCTTCTCTTAATGGCCTCATATGTCCTTTAACTGAGGTGTCCTTTGGGAAAGATGGGAAGAGGAGACAGGAACTCTCTGGTTTCTTTTCTTTCTTTCTTTTTTTTTTAATTTTTCTGATTTTTATTTATTTTTTTTTTATTTCCAGAGTTCTCAACAGTGGGAGAAGTAGAGGAAAAAAACAATGGGGCATGGTCATGTGATGATCCCCTTTCCTCCTCTTCATCATCCACTAGAATTCTAGGCACACATGGACAGGCACCCAACATATTTCTCAAGTTGTCAGGACCTGGACTTGAATCATGGTCAAGCCATGTGAGATTCTGCTCTTTATACATAGCACTTGACCACTGTGCCATGAGGCCATTCCATCAGGTACTTCTCGTAAGGACACTAACCCTGTCATATCGTATCAGGGCCTCACACTCATAATCTACTTTAACTTAATTACTTTTTAGAGACATCATCACTAAGCAAAGCCATACTGGAAGTTAGGACTTCAACATTCGACTCTGGGGTGGGGTTGGGGCACGAGAATAAGGTGCCTATCAGAGAGAAGTTAGTATATACTTAGGCCAAGAGTAGTTTCCTGAAATTGTTTTAGTCAATGGCATATTCTAACCAGTCAGTCCCAATGCAGAGGTATTAACCCATAACAAAATGTAGAGCCTAGACTTTTGTATCTATTACACAAACTATATGCCTCACAAGATTAGTTTGCTAGAATTTTATTTAATATGGGATAGAAGCGCAGAAGTAGGAATGATCAAGTCTTCTTCAGAGACCCAAGGGATCCAAACAACTATAGTGACTCTTGAACTAAAACTTGATCAGTAGAAAAATGAAAAAAACAAAACAAAGAAAAAACAAAAACCATGTAGAGTGAGAACAACTGCTATAATACAAGGAGTGTGAAAGGCTGTTACAGATCTGGATCAGTAAGTATTTTCCTGTAACTGTACTATCATATATGCAGGGTAGACTGGTTCTCAGGGAATAGGAACAGCCCAGGTGGGGACAAACTGAATTACGAAGGGAAATTTATCTTTAAAAAGTTAATATCTTAATAGCCAATGGCAAAAAGTTAATTTTCATTTTAAAATATAAATCTGATCACACTATTTCCTGGACGCTTTATGCACACTGTTAATCTATTAGGCTCCTTATATTTTATTTTAGCTTTGATGTATATGTTTTTCCTACCAGGCTTTGGGATGAACCATGGCAGGGAACACAGATTTACATCTCTAGTATGTCTCTGGGTACATAGCAGGGACTCAACCTATGTTTCTTTCCTGAGTGAAAGGTTTTAGAATTAGATGGCCACTGAGTTCATGTTCACAGATTAGATTTTCCAATTCTACAATTATAATTTCTAGCAACTTCTAGAAGATAAAGTATCCAGTGGTAGAAACAGTGTTTAAATTGCATTTCAATCTAATTAAGACCCAGCTTGGAAGGGATTTTTTTTTTTTCTTGGTTCAGACACTATTCCTTCTGTTCTTTCTCCCAGACAGAGTCTTTGTTTACTTCAGTGCACATGGTCTAGTCGTTAGCATTTGTTTAAATCTTCAAGTAATTGAATCCTCAGAGCAGGGCTGTTTAACTCACTTGAATGATATTTCAGAGATTCATTTTTCTTCATTCATACCTCACTAGTTTTTAGTATTAAGGGTGAAATAAGTGTTACATGAGTTTGTATATATTTTAGCTTGATTGCTCCTTCAAAACTGTAGCCCACATTCTCCTAGAAAATCTACAAAATCATTCAATAATGAAATAGCTCCTTTCTTTCATTCCACAATAACATGAAAGGATAATAAATTCAAATGGAATCTAAGTATTTTTCCCATCAGGATGATGTTTATAAATTATAATTTTGATTTTTATTATACATATGAGACAATATAATTTGAAATGTAATTATAAGGCTTAAAGATGAGCCAATACAAAATAAATTGTGTGCCTGTATAACAGAATGAAACAAAATCATTACGTTTCTTCCTTAATGATGATCGAAACAACTACTCTGCCCATCAGGCATCTCTTTATGTATATGTTGAGGAATATTTTGTAATTAATAACACTAGATCTTGATTAAATTTTATAGATACTTTGATTATATAACCTAACTTGTTTAGGGCCAGCTTTTTTTGTGTATGCATATGGTGGGGTGAGGGAGGTGAAGTGTTCACGGATATCTGTATTTTCCAGAATGTGAACATCATTATGTTTAGTACACTAGAATAACTATGTGGTGCTTTTATTCACAATTCCTTCCTACCACTTAAAAAGTACAACAAGAATAAGTTTGACTTGAGCCAATGCATTCACCATAAGTTACATAGATTTATTGTTTACATCTGAGAAACCTAGACGATTTTTCCTTCAGCTCGGTTTTGGCCCTACCCATTTCCCAACACTGTAGATCACAATACATATCCAGTATAAATGGAAGATGATTCAAATAGCCCGCTACTTGGATCCTAGTTAATTCATACTTATTGTAAAAAAAAATTAAAAAGTCATGTGTGCTGCAAATAGACATTGGTACATCATTGTAATTTGCTCATAAACTTCTCAGAGTGTTTTGCAAATGCTCTATGTCTAGCTTTGTGCTTATTTTTCCACGACCTGGGCATATCGTTGCTTTCAGGATTCAGTGGGATCTGGTCCTGTCTGGAAGTGGCAAAGGCCTATGTAGGGGGCGTGGTTGGTCTACAATGCACTGTTGGCCCTTTACCTTAAAGCTTGCTCAGCAAATGGAAATCTGTGTGACGTGAAACCCTGCCAAGTAGACCATACGGTTCTTCTATCAAAATTTGCCTTTTAACATTGCCCAGATGTTGGCTTTTTGTGACTGTGCTCAATCTGATATACCTTGTCAGCAGTCCAAAGAAGCTCTTCACAGCAAGCCATGTGCGGCAAACATGGTTCCACCCCCTACTTGACTCGATGTAATTCACAGCTGCCGAAATGATGAATTATGCAGGTGAGTAAAAACACGCATTCCTTACTTTCTTATTTCGGCACCTTATTTGTTACAGTCCAGTCCTAACACTTGATCTCATTACATTACCTAGAGTTCCCACCATCATCCAACGTGGTGTAAATAAAACCAGACAATTCATATTTTTTGAATCCATGGCATAAATCCTTTTGGAAATTCAAGTGCACAATAGGTTTTGAAAATAAATTCAGTATGCCAAAATTTGGTAGCTATGAAATAGCATTATTAAAATTATACATTCAAATTATACTAATACATTGGTTAATGAGCCTGGTTTATATATTGGCTTTTTAATTTATTGGTTGTCTTTTGCCATAATTACAGATTGCTGTCAAACATCAGAACGTTTCGGAAGGTGATTCTTTAATGTTCAGAATAAATCCTCTGTCTCAGACTGGAGCTCACAAAGAGGCGGGAAGCTTGAGTCCAGTTTGGAGAGATGTACTGGGGACAGTACGCACGCATGCCATGATGTCAGAAATGTGCCCCTTCTCCTTTTCTTCACCTCACATCCTTGATTCTCAGGGTAGTAATGTTAGTCATTTACTAGTTTATTTTTAGAAAATATATATTTATCAACTACCTACTATTATTTAGTAGAATAAGGGACACAGGGCCAGCTGTGGTGGCACAGTGATAATACAACAATCTGTGATGTTGAATCTACATGAGGAAGTGTCAGGTTTGTGTCCTGAGGACCCCCTGTACACGCCAGGGATATGCACATTTGTGCTCATGATCCGAACTGACTGAGGCTGTAGGCGGATCGCTATGTGAAGACCCTGTTGAAGGGGCCCATCTATTTTTCTCTCTCTCATGGGAGAAATCATTCAAGTAAAAGTGAGAGAGATAAAGATATTCAAATGACTGTCCTGTGCAGCTTGTATTCTAGTGGAGAAAGTTAGGTAATTAATAAATAAGGAAAACATATGTGATAGTAAGGTAATGAGTGTTCTGAATATGAAAAATATAGCAACAGAATAAAGATGATTGTGAAAGAGGTAATATGTAAATACAGTGATAATATTTCACCATATTTGAAGAAGTGAAGGATTAGTCCTCAGTAAATTCTAAAAAAAGAGACACCAAGCACACAGACCAGCCTGTGCCGAGAAACAGTGCGGGGAGAGTACACCTGGCGGTGGGGAAGGAAGAGCTGAGGTTAGAGACAACTGAGTGGACTGTGGCCAGCCTACATCAGAGAGGGTCTTAAGGGATGCTGTAAGGGCTTTAGATTTTACTCCGAGTGCAACGAAGAGGTGCTGGAGGTTACGGACAGAGTTACAAAGGCTCTGCCTCCTTCATGAAGCTGTTACTCTGGCTGCGACCTGAAACTAGACTTGTACCAGTGCAGGTATCTACACAGTTAGCCACACTTTGGTCTTTTCCTTTAATTCATAGGGCTTGCCTTAACACATTTTATTGTTAAGATCAATTTATCTTTGACATAGTCAGAAATCCACAGTTAAGTGAGCTTTTTTGGACAAGAGTAAAACACAGATTTGGTGAGTCAAAACTATTTGTAATCTCAATGTTATCTTTTCTTTAGAGGTGTTTTGTTGGTTTGTTTTTTGCCTCAGGGCATGTGCGCTCATTAGAGAGAGACAGAGACAGTAAGAGGGAAAGTGAGAAATCATCCCTGGGGGGATGGACAAGCTGCAATCCCTTCCCCTCCATTCTCTTCCTGGGTTCTTAGGCATGCATGCACAGGAGCCCGGTTTAAGTTTCAAGCCACCAGGTCTGGGACTTGAACCATGGTGGCTATGTGGGAGTGCAGCCACTTAACCTCTATGCCATCTGCTGACCCTTATGTTATCATTTTGAAGGAGTTTTATTTCACAACCATCATTACATCATATAATTTTTGGATTCACTTTTGGCTTTTTTTTTTTGAGTGATTCTTCACATTAAATTTGTTACGCAGTATCTTTGCTCAGGGACTGTTCAACCCTATTTTATCTGAATGAGTAAAACTCCATATATACCCAATTCATTTGAAAATAAACATTTAGTATGAAGAAGCAGCTCAGTGTGTGATAGCTCAGAGCAAGCTCTGTGTCAAGCATTAGCAAAAGACAAAAAGATGTAACGATAGCAACTTCCTGAAGGTTTTTGGTAAATGCTTTCTTTTGGGTTTTAACTATCTCCATTCTCTTATTCTTACTCAGTCTATCTCACAAAGCATATAGTTCCAGATCTTGTAAACATTTGTCACAAATGATACCTGCTTTGCTATAACATACACTAATAAGAATGGTATAGCTTTGATTATATAGCTTCAACTTATGCAGGATGTCAGACTCAAGAAAATTTTTGTTGAGATTCTTTTCACACGAATGTATATCAGTTAGTTAAAGGTTTATTAATAATGTCTCTTGAATGAATAATAAAGACTACTGCAAAAATAATTTTGTAAAGAAGTTTTTTCAAACTCATTTATCATTTCAAAAATCCCTATTAGTTAAATATCTTATTTTGTTGATCCTAAGATGCAAGTTTTTTACACATTTTTTTTTCTTTTAGAGAGATTTTTGCATTCACCAGAGATACAGAGAGAGAAAGTGAGAAGTCACCCTCAAGGGGGAATAGCCACACCACAATCCCTTCTCCTCATTCTCCTCTCAGGATTTTGAGCACACATGCACACACACCTGTGTGAGTTTCAAGTCTCTAGGTCTGAGACTTGAACTGCTGTCAACCATGTAGGAGCCCAGCACTATGCCAACTGCTAGCCCCAATTTTTTTTTTTCACATATTTTAACATACTTGACATATCTGGAATCAGAGTGAAGATCATGACTAAAGAAAATATTTGCCATAATTTAATTGCCAACAAGTGTTTTTTGTTGTACATAAAATGATGGTATTTTCTAAAATCAATGTAATATGGCAAATATGTTTCACTACACTACTTTTCTTTTATCAATAAATAAATAATTACTATCTGTCATCTATGCATATCATCTATCTATACTTACAATAAAACCTATTTAATGTTTTAGTTAGCCCCACACCGGGAGACATCATTATTTTCTTAAGCAATTCCTGCAAAAATATGTTTCCTTAGATAGGTACCCAGTTTTGCCCAATCCTGATGGCAAGGCCCAAGATATGCTACCTCATTAACCTAACCTCATTTGCACTCCATCTTCAGAGCATAATATTTTTGAGATTCCATATCAAATAAAATATTTTAGTGACAAGTGAAGGGATCAGCTGTTACAGACCTTGAGAATCTCTATGATAGATTCTGAAGCACAAATTCTTGCATTACTCTTCCCTTGACATCAGTAACTTCTCAGATTGCCTGACACAGCAACAAAAATTCATCCAAGTTTGGGCCAGCAGGCAGCATGGTGGTTGAGGTGCTGGACTCCCACATGGCTGACAACAGTTTGAGTCCTGGATCTGGCAACTTGCTTTCTTACTTTCCCTCTCTCTCTTTCTCTCTTTATCTCTCTCTGGTGAGCACATGTGCCCTATAGCAAATTTTTAAAATAATAATAATAGAATAAAATTAATAATTTTTAAGAAAACATCCTAAGTTTATTCACCTTTCCAAAGTTTTGGGTGCACAGTTTGAAACCAGATCTATACTCAGAAAATGTCATCTCTTTCCTCTACTTTTGAAGACTGTGCACTGAATTTTAAACTTTAATGTGCAGTCAACTGTCTTCTTTCATAATTTCTGCCTTTCTTAGAATTATTCAGAGAGGAAGGACTGTATATCTTTGATTTCTTTTCATCATGTACATGTACAAATAATTCTTTAGTGAATACTTTATAGAGGTGATGAAATATTATACAATATTATTAGTCATTGTGAAAAGATACATTCTATCAATTATCCAACAAATTTTGCCTTAGGGAGATTTCCTGAGTTTATGTCAAATAATTTATATTGTAATTTGTATAAAAACAATTCTCTAAATGGAAAACCACTTCTTCAGTGAGGATAATAAGCCTTTTATTATTTACCTATTTTGTAAAAGAAACTGTACATGGGCAAAGCACATATTCAGATTTTAAAATATAATTTCTGGTTTTGTACCAGATTTCTCGATTCATCAGGAGTTTGTAACTCCTCCATTTTTTGAAAAAGCTAACAAATTAATATTCTCAAAATACAGAGGCCATTTTTCAGTTAAGTTTATCCAAAAGTTAATAGCCCTTGGATATTCACTGGGAGACGAGAATATGTTTTACCAAATATAAAAGTTTGTGAATGTATAGAAAATTATATAACACACTATGTTTTCCTGTGTATGAACTGAAAAAAGTAGAGGAAAAGATATTTCCTTTCTTATAAGTTCTAATTACTTTTTTTAAAAAAGGATTTCGTGATAGGGTGCTTATGCTTGCTGTAGAGAGAAAGACAGTGAGAGGTAAATTGAGAAATCCCTCCCAGGGGTAGAAGCCTATTGTCTCCATTCTCCTCCTGGGATTTTGGGCATGTATGCACAAGTGCCCGGTGTGATTTTCAACACACCAATATGATTTTCAAACCACAAGGTCTGGGACTCTAACCATGATCCATTAGCCCTTAACCACTATGCCACCTGCTGGTTCTAGTTCTAACTACCTTTTAAAAGCAAATCTCTATAATATAATCATTTATTTTAATTTTAAGCAGTGTCATATACAAAAGGTGGCTACATACCAGTTGATGAAAGCAAATGCAATACATTCAATGAGGCAAAATTTACATGGACCACATTCTCCAACATTTGCAATGTACTGGACATTAAGAGAAGAAAGAGAAACAACATATTTAATTATTTTTTTAAATACTCTTTTTAAAAAATTGTCAGAGGGCACATGGGCTCACCAGGGTCAGAGAGAGAGAGAGAGAGAGCACCCCTCCACACACACACAACAGGGTAGAGTCATGAAGCAAACCCTTCCCCTCCATTTCTCCTTCCTGTCAAGATTTTGAGCACACACACACACACATTTGCCCAGTGTATTTTCCAGGCTACTAGGGCAATCGGCCAAATGAGATCCAGCTTTCTACGCATCCCATGGCATTTAAAACCTGTGTTCAAGGCCAGAGCTTAAAATATATTATAAACACTTCATTGTTTGAATAATAAACCAAAATAAAACACTGAAGAATATCAAGAAAATAAGAATATCACTATGCATCAAAACATTTCAAACCTAGGGCCAGCAGGTTAAGGCACTAGATCTCACATGGCCGACTCTCAGACCAAGGTGCTTGAAATTTATGCTGGGTAGGAGTGTGTGTACGCTCAAAACCCCAAGAGGAGACTGGAAGAGACAGGACTGCGGTGTGCGATCACCCTTGGGGGATGATTTCTCACTTTCCCTCTTTCTCTGACTCTCTTTGTCTCTCTCTGGGGAGCACATGTGCTCTATGACAAAAATAAAAAAAAATTCAAACTTAAAATGAAAAATTTTGATATAAAAATTCTGATGTATTTTAAATTTGTGATTTCAAGTTATCTAGGTAATTAGTGTACTAAAGAATTATAAAATTTTAAATTATATATATTCTTTGTTAATTATGCTGAAAAATGTTCATGTCTTATTTGCTAAATGAAATAACATCAATGGATAAATTACGCAACTTAAACTTAGTAAAACACATATTTAAAAAAGAATAAATGGTATCTAGGTAAAAATGTATTCTGTATCAACCTCTTAAATAAAACCAAATGCTTTTAAAACTGACATCTCCTCTGAACTTAACATTTAGAGGATATCTCTTCTATAACCCTTAATTGCATTAAGTGAGCATATAGCATTTGTTCCTTTGGCCTCAGAATTACATGCTCAGGAGATTTATAATATGTTTTTTTCTTGATTATAATATTTTAAAATGTATTATTTCGTTTTCACTATTACATTAAAAATCAAATACTTATGAAGACTTAAGGCCTAGTTACAGGAGTAATGGCATTGGAGCTTGCTGCATAGTGCTGGATATCAGAGAAGAGGACTGGGATCATGTCTAGCCCTTGGGTGGCCTGTGGTCCTGGTTGGCTGCAGGGCTGGGAGAAGATCATGATGGAAGGAACCTGTTGAAGGTTCCCCTTATTTCATAAAATAAATAAGTAAATAAACTGAATCAATACAAAAATTCACCCATAAAACATGACTTAAATGTTAAATTAGTGAAAACAATGTGGCTTTTGGCATTTTGGCAGAGTAGCACCATGTGGTCTAATAAACTCATGACAAGTGTCATAATTCAGTGGGCTCTCAGGCATGTTTGATGGCACACCATTCAAGAAAGGGTAAAACGTAATTTTAGATGATAAACACTAAGCTGGAAGATTAATATTCTTGGTTCCGTTGAGAACAATATCTTCTTACTGTGAAAATTTCAAAATGGAATTATTAGACATTATCCCATAAAAGGATAACTTGTACTCAAAGTTATTACACCAGGAATCAAATACAGTCAGAAAATTTATGAATGAATGCAGCGCCAGTGGATTATCTTGGCCATTAAATAAACTCATAATGTTTTGCTTTACATTAGCTCTTGCTGCCAGAGAACTTCAAAGCATTTCACAAGTTCTAATTAGTCTGCTTAGAGATGTTGAGAAAGAGTACAACACCTCCCATCCAGTGGGAAAACTGGCTTGAAAGGACAAGCACCTTATTTTAAATCATTTGGTGTGAAATAGTGGCCAAATGCTAGCCACAAAACCACATTCAGCTTCAAAAAAATAAATACTAATAAATCTCTCAAGTAGTTCACACTGCAAATCATCACCCACTGAAATAAAATTAGTAATGAAGTAAAATTCACCCAGGGAATCCTAAACTTAGCCTCTGTCTTTCATCACAAAAGGACAATAATTCACAAGATTCCTGTACTTTTTCTTCCACGCTCCCTATTGGGATGTTTGAAAGTATAAGTGAGTTTCAATTAGGTACTGGCATCCAGGAAGCATTTTGTTTTATGTCAGTTTTTCATTAGGTGAGGGAGCATTATGAGTTATTGTGAAGTAATAGTATTCAGAGGATAATTCTATTTCTTCACTCTTTTTGTAGGAGACACCACAGAACATTTCAGTCAATATGATGGTAGCATGTGACTGGAAAAGTGCCATGAAGATGAGACTTACATCAGCACTGTAAGCAAACAGAATCTCACTTGTTCAGGAAGTGATGACTGCAAAGCATCTTACATGGGTACCCTTGGGATACTTCCTCAAGTGCAAAGCATCTGTAAGACCATTACACAAAATGAGGAATCTTTGTGCAAGATTTTCCAGCACATATTTCATAGAAAAATCCTGCTTCAGTAAATTACTCAAATCAAATTTCTCCCCTTTAAATGTGCCTATTTGTTTGTTTTGTTCTTGACCATACAGCACAGAGTGATAATCCCACACAGAAAATTTGCTCACGAGGAGAATTTTGTGTTTAGAATTTTGTGTTTAGAATTTTGTTTTAAAATCTATGATTTTATGATTATGTTTTGTGAATTTATCATTTTACACATTTATCAAAACTGGTATATTGGGACCAGCAGTTAGCATAATGGCTATGTTGCTGAATTCCCATGTAGTCGACCGTGGTTCGAGTCCTGGACCTGGTGGCTTAAACTCACTCCAGGCATGTGTGCGTGCGTGCCCAAGATCCCGAGAAGAGAAAGGAGGAGAAGGGATTGCGGCATGGCCATCCCCCCTGGGGATGATTTCTCGCTTTCTATCTCTCTGTCTCTTTCTGCTTTTCTGACAAGCGCATGTGCCCTATAGCAAAAACCTCAAAGACTGGTGTATTTTCAAAATGTATACTATAAGTCATTCATAGTTATCACTTATTTATTTCAATATCAACAAAATAAAAGATTCATCCTATTGGATATCTGGATATTTCTGGTATCTTTTGCTAGTACCAGACCATGACAAAACTTAATGACTTAAAACAACAGCTATTTATTAATATTTTCTCACTGGGCTAGGCTTAGCTGGGTGGTTCCTCTGATGGTTTTGGTTATTCTGGGCACTCATATAGCTAGAGTAATCTAATGGTTCTACTGAGGATGGATGGTCCAAGATTGTGTTTACCAAGCACTGTTGGCCTACATGGGATGGTTCTCTTCTGTGGGATCTATTTTACATTAGTCTGAGATTCACACATAGCAACAGCAGAATTCCTAGCAGATAAGCCCCAATGTGCACCTATTCATCAAGTGTCTGCTACTGTCATACTTGAGAATATTCCATTGAACAAAGAAAGTCACATGGCCAACTGCAGACTCACTGTGGGAGGGAGCTACAGCAAGATGTAGATATTTGAGGTGAAATTCATCAGAAGTGATTGATTCAATAATCTATTATATACAGCTATACTGAACTACATATAATATATTCACCCTTCAATTTAGTGGTTTTTTTTTCCCTTGGACTTTCATATATCTGTTAGTCAATTTATAATAATAAAATGAAAAAGACACTTTCTGAAATTATTGGTTGTTATCACTTAGGGATAAGAAAACTGATATTCAGAAATTTAAATAATTCTTCCAAAGCTTCAAAGTGAACAAATGATCAAGAGGGAGTTTTTTAAAAAGTCTTATATGAAGAACCTGAAGATATGATCAGTATGAATTCATAATCTCTCCACTATCCATCTTCAGAATATTCAAGATTAGTCCTTGCAACCATCCATATTCCCAAACCTCCCCAGACCCCTAGGCTACTAGCTGTAGCAGGTCCTATTTCAAGGAGGAAACATTAAATATATATTGTTTCATAGCAAACCACGTCTTTATGTTTATGGAAAATGTTTGACAGATACAGATTTACATATGTATCTAAATCTATATAAAGATACACATGCGTTTTTCTTATTTTTTTCATAGATACTTAGGAGATACACATTAGCCAATGTTATTGAAACTATGATTTACTGTATATTAGATAATAATCAATAGTATGGTTTTGATTCAACAGTGTTCTTTATGGAATATCTGCAATTCCTATAATTAGCACTACAGATATATTTCAACTGAAATAATGGTAAAAAGAGGTGAATTTTAGTGTTGTATATGTTATAATTTTCCTCTCTGGTTAATATTATTTCTGTTGAAACAAAAAGTACTTATAATTAATGGCTCTTATTATAGCAGAAAATATCAAATACTCAAATAAATTAAATCCATGGCAACATAAACTGTTACAGGCAATAGTTATTTATATGTGTCTTCTCTACATTAAATGGCATAAAAAAATACATAGATTCTACAGGTTAGTAATAACAGTTTCTTGAGGGGTCAGCAGTTAGCATAATGACTATGTCGCTGAACTCTCATATAGTCGACTGTGGTTCGAGTCCTGGACCCGGTGGCTTAAACTCACGCTGGGCGCGTGCAAGTGCATGCGTGCCCAAGATCCCGAGAGGAGAATGAAGGAGAAAGGATTGCAATGTGGCCATACCCCCAGGGGTGATTTCTCACTTTCTGTATCTCTGTCTCTCTGTCTCTGTGGCGAGCACACACGCCCTATAGCAAAAACCTCTCAAATAAAAAAAAAAAAAAAACAGTTTCTTGGACATATGTTCCACAAAATGCAATCCAAGCATCCGAATTCTAGTTTTAAACCTGTATTTCTCCAATGCATTTCTCATTTCTTATACAGTGATCCACCCACTCCAGTCTGGTTTCTGGGTATCTGCTCACAAAAGCAACTTTCTTATAGGTTATCAATCACATCCATTTGAGAAATTCCAGAAGTCCTTCTATTACTGGGATTTAAAGTCACATTCAAGAAAAGTGAATGTTTTTCTTTTTTTTCTTAAATTTTTATTTCATTTTCTTTTATACATTCAATCACATTACTTAGCTTACAAAGTGAATATTTCAATATGTGAACATGTCTCCATAGACCAATTGATTAAACTATAAAATATCTTCAACAGACAATACCACATTTCTTTGTTCCATTAATGCTTTGCCTCTGTATTTTTCTTCTAAATGTCCTTCCTTAGGCCCTACTCTTCTACATACACTATATCTGGTATTCATACCCATTTACTGTGTTTTTATATCCTTTAGTCAATCAGTTTCAGTCATAGAGTACAGACATTCGGTATATATTAGTGGGGACATACAGTGTCTCTCCTTAATAGCCTGGCTTGCTTCACTCAGCAGTAAATCTTCCATATTCTTCCACTTTCTGTCAAAAGCCAGGGTTTTCTTGTTTTGTATGGCTGAATAGTATTCCATAGAGTATATGTGCCACAGTTTTTCAATCCATTCATCTGTTCATAGGCATTTGGATTGGTTCCATGTCTTAGCAATTGTGAATAGTGCCACGGTAAACATCGATGTGCAAGCACTTTTCTAAAGATGAATTCTGTCCTTTGTGTAGATACCAAGGAGTGGAATTGCTAGATCATATGGTAGTTTTATTTGTAGATTTTTGAGGAATCTCCAAATTGTTCTCCACAGTGGCTGGACTAATTTACATTCCCACCGGCAGTGTAAGAGAGTTCCCCTTTCATCATACTCCCGCCAACACTTATAATTTTTTTGTTTTTTTAATCTTAGACATTCTGACTGGGGTTAGGTGGTATCTCATTGTTGTTTTGATCTGCATTTCCCTTATGATTAGGGATGGTGAGCATTTTTTCATATGCCTTTTGGCTATTCGTATGTCATTTTTAGAGAGTGTTTTTTTCAACTCTTTCTCCCATCTTTTAATAGGGTTGATCATCTTTTTTCCAAACAGCTGCTTAAGTTCCTTGTGTATTCTGGTTATCAGTCCCTTATCTGATGCATAATTTACAAAAATATTTTCCCATTCTGAAGGCTGTTGATTCACACTAATTACTGTGTCTTTTGCCACACAGAAACTTCTTAGTCTGATGTAATCCCACTTGTCTATTTCGGGAATTATCGACTGTGCTTTGGGGGTATATTTAAGAAGTCTTTCACTACCCCAAAGTCTCCTAGAGTTTCCCCAGTGTTTTCTACCAGCAGTTTTATAGTTATTACTCTTGCTTCTTGGCTCTTTTTTCTCTATTATGCTGTATGTTTCTACTTTGTTTATCGCACTGGCTTATCCAATTAGTCAGCTAATTTTCATGTTACAAATTTCAGCTGTACACTTGTAGAGTATATGGAGTCAGGATGGTTTAGTCTAGCTCCCTTACCTCCCATCTTATCACGTTTGAAGGTCACAGGATAAACAACTTACGTTAATAGTTGTACTGCACTTGCACGCTTGTGTTTTACACCACTGAATGTAACATGCATATGTGTGTGTGTGTGTGTGACGGTTTGGTCTTGGCATAGAGACACTATTGTCTGCAGCCCCTTTAAGGGAAAGGAAGCACCTGGTCTGGCTAGCCCTGCTCAGCTTGGCCCTGCTTGGCCCTAGGAACCTTGGTGAGCCCTGATGGCTTTAGCTCACTCAGCTCAGCTCAGCTCCATGCTATTGTGGGCTCTGTGACCTCCAAGAGGGAGGAAGTGCTTCCAAGTACTCTCCCCATACATTGTAAGCTCCAAGTGGGGGAAGCACTTGCAAACACTGCTATGGACTTTGCAAGCCCACCTTCAACTGTCAGTAAACAATATGACATCAATGCCTCATGTCTTTTTCTAACTCTTTGGGTCTCTGTTCATCCCAATCTTTGGAGAAGGAAAGAACTTCACGAAACAAGGCTCTCTCCTAAAGTAACTGTAATTTTCCCCTAGGATATCTCATCGATAGCCACAACATTGTTAGTGCTTACATTGGTTTATAATGTTTGAAGAATATCTCTTCTCTAGCTACTGACCCAATTATCACTCTATTTACTGATATCTTCTTTGGAATTTTAATATTGTGATAACTGATATAATAAATAAGATCTCAAAGCTGAGTGGTGTTAACAGTGTAAGTTTATAATGCCCAGTCAGCATTAGGAGTGGTCATTAGAAGACTAACCTCTTCAACAGGTACATCTGCTATAGCACAGGACATCAAAGTCTTCTCCACTCAGCTGGAGGACATGAAAAGACAGAATACAGAATGCCCCACGGTCACAAAGGAGCATCTTATGGTTTCATAGTGACAGCAGTGCACATCATGGACATCCAAGCACTGACTATAACTCAGTCACCTGGCCACACCTGTCTCAAGGAAGGCTGGATAATATATTATAGCTTTGTGCCAGATGGAAAGGCAACGGTGGTTATTACTCAGCAAGTCTCTACCGAAGTTTAGCCTCCTATTTACGAAATATTCATTTCATTCTTCTGTTCACACAGAATATATTTACCCCTCCCCCCAGAATTACCTGAATTTTTCATTCATTCACAAACACTAGCTCAAAGGCCAGGATGTCCTAATTTTACATTGTGATGCACAACTCCAACATAGTGGCACCTTGTAGTAGATGGATAATCTATGAACTAAAAAGACTGTCATCCCCCTGCCCTGAAAAAAGCAAAACCAACACAACGACACTTCACACACATAAAATAGAAAATAGAGGAGATAGATAGATGATAGAATAAATCGGTGACAGCATTACTTCCATTATAAACTCTTATTTGAGGGAACAACAGATGGCATAATGGTTATGTGACTGGGCTCCCACATAGTCGACCACAGTTCAAGTCCCAGATCCAGTGGCTTAAAACTCATGTTAGGCATGTGTGCAAGTGTTCCCAAGATCCAGAGAGGAGAAGGGAGAAGGAATTGTGATGTGGTCATCCCCCTGGAAGGTGATTTCTTGCTTTCTGTTTCTGTGTGTGTGTGTCTCTCTCCAGCGAGCATGTGTGCCCTACAGCAAAAATATCTCTAAAAAAAAATAAAAGGCTCTATTTTGAAATGAAGAAAAATGAGCAAGCTGTAACACACTGTAATGACATCCTGCTGCTTAGGTGTTGAGAAATCTCTTCAGCAGTGTGTATCTTCTTAGACCCTAAATCATCTATATGTGAAGAACCATCTTTTGTGGATCATTTTTTTGTCCTTTGGAAAGTTCTCCCTAGACAATTGTTCTGTTCTCCATGGCCACACCTGAATCGGGTTTTGGGAGAGTAGCCCACTTGGGAAACATGAAGCTCTCATAGATCAAATCCTGCTTACACAGCTTGAGGGACTGCACATTGTTTTAAAGTTCAATAATCACAGACTGTCTGTCTGCAAGCAGACTGATGGCTTCTTTGGCAGTACAGTCTCATAAAATGTGTTAGGCTCCTAATCATTTGCTTTTAGTCAGTTACGACTGCCAGTATACACAATTAAAAAAAAAAAGTATTTTCTTGACTTATTTTGTAAGTCTGTCTCATTATTATTGTTACTATTTTGCTTCCTTACCTCCATGCC